>NC_068981.1:81865125-81866357 GCF_001194135.2 Octopus bimaculoides | reverse complement strand
TATATATATATATATATATATATATATATATATATATATATATGCTGCTTGGATTGCCATGGCTGGAATGTCATTGTGTTTCTTTATACAGTTGGTTATTAAAATTTGAGCTATTTTTTTATGAAAGAAATAATGAACAATGTACATCTGTGGCAAATAATTTATTTACTGTGTCTTAAGTAATAATTTTATGCAGAATCATGATGATTCTCATTTAGCAAATTGACTGCCAACTGTCTTCTTTAATAACATCAACTGAAAAAAATAATGTAATGATGACATAATGAATTTTGATTCCTAATTTTTCACTTTTTTTTCTTTTTCTTCAGAGTGGTAATAAGTACCTTGTTCTTAAAAAGCAATACCGTTCAAACAAACTTCTTGGAAATAAGATCTCTCATTTTGAACCACAATCCCCTCCAGCAACACATGCGTCTGCACCAACATCACATGAAGGCGAAAAGACTGACAATGTTCTCCGACAGAGCAAGCGAGCCAAATCAGAGCCACCTAACATGCAACTGTCAGCTGGTGTTCAAATAACCATCCAAGAACCACAATCAGAAACCGATGAAACCATTTCCAAGAGCCAAAGTGAAAATAATTTACAAAACAATAAATCTCCAAATCTTGGACAAAGCAGCAACACTGCCTCTACATCATCAGTTGCCTCAACAGTAAGTGCGGATTGTATCAATTGGCTTTTTCCTGTTCAAAATTCTTAGTTTTGCATGTTTGATGCTGCATGTGCACGTTGTTATTTTATTTTTAAATTTTTGTTATAATGTCACTTGTTTTTTTTTTTCCAGATTTTTTAGCATAGTATTTTAACGATGATTAAAAAAATTTTTGGTTCTCTCTTCTTCCTTTTTAATCAACATATACCACTCTGTGTCTCCTAATATAATCCATAGTTGCAAATGTATACTTGTACAAAGTGACAGAAAATTATTTTGGGGTGTTGGCTATTACTCCAGTGTTTATGACATAGCCACTTTTCAAATTGAGTCAATAAAACACATAGGCTATGTGTGACGAATAATGTTTACATTATTAGAACTGCTTTAATTCGAAATATATACATGTATATAAATGTGTATATATATACGTATGTATGTATATATAAATGTATATAAATGTGTGTGTATATATATATAAATGTATATAAATGTGTGTGTGTGTATATATATATATATATATATATATATATATATATATATATATATATATAT
>NC_068981.1:81847302-81864163 GCF_001194135.2 Octopus bimaculoides | reverse complement strand
ATATATATATATATATATATATGTATATATATATATTTATATATATATAGGTACAGACAGGTGTGGTTGGGTGGTAAGAAGTTTGCCTCCCAATCACATAGTTCTGGGTTCAGTCCCATTGTGTGGTACCTTGGGCAAGTGTCTTCTACTACACCCTCAGACTGACCGAAGCCTCATGAGTAGATTTGGTTGCTGGAAACTGAAAAAAGCCTGTCGTATGTAAATCTGTATATCTGTGTATGTGTGTGTGTGGGTGGGTCTATTTGTCCCCCAGCTCCACTGGACAACTAGTGTTGGCATTTTTGCATCCCCTGTAACTTACCATTTTGGCAAAAAGCGACTGATAGACTAAGTACTGGGTTTAAAAAGAAAGTACTGAGGTCAATTCATTCAGCTAAAATGTTCACCAAGGTGGTGCCCCAGGATGGCCGCAGTCTTCTGTCTGAAAAGATATATATATATATATATAAACTATGCTAGCATGGAAAATGGCCATTAAATCATGATTATGATTTTATATATATAATAATATTAGGGACAAAATCCAAAATTACAGGTAAAAACTCAATTAAAATCAATTTATAAAAAATTAAAATTAAATTGAGCTTTACAGAGTAATATATATATAAATATATAGTTTTATGGAAAAGAATCAAGGTTCATGAACTCATCGATGAAAATCCACTGTCACATATAGAAAAATTAATAATTAAAAGCACAATAATATATTATATTATACTCATTTATTGTGCTTTTAATTATTAATTTTTCTATGTGACAGTGGATTTTCATCGATGAGTTCATGAACCTTGGTTCTTTTCCCTAAAACTATATATATATATATATATATATATATACACAGTGTACTGTTCCATTGTTAGTAGGCACAACTAAAAAAGTACTCAATCCAACAACAGATAAGTATTATATTATAAACTCAGGATTTATATGTGAGCTTCAGATAGTACAGTAATTGGATGGGCTTATATGGCATGTCATGTACTTTACTGCAATCAGCCCATCTGATGACTGTACTGTTTGAGGCCCTGTGCTTATTAAATGATATATATGTATATGATTGTGGATATGAATATAGAAACAGACAGGCAGAGACCTTTTTTGATTATTTTTGATTATTTTGCTTTACTCGGTCACTTTCAGAACACATGGAAAGAAATTACACCTAAATGACTTATTTATTGAAAATTTGTTTGTTCCTACACATGTGTAAACAGACATTCATATGCTAAAATCACAGACTTGATGACATGTTTTGGTTTACAGTTTAGAAATCTTCGGTTAGAATCCAAATTCAACTAGGAATACAAGTGATCACGCTTTTAATGTTTACTGTCATCATTGTCAGTTTTCATGTTAACACCATTTAGTTGCAAACAGCTGTGTGAATTATTTAAAGAAGTTCTGTTTCAGTAGAGAGATGACATTAACAACAAAAAAGAAAAAGAATTATAAGTGGAGACACATCAAATTAATGTCATAGATGAAAGACAGTCTTGTTGGCAAGGAAACATTAAAAGGAAATGCTTTTAGATTTTCAAATTGGCTATCATTGAGATAGCAAGCATCTTGCAATATTAAATTTCATTTTATATTGAAAATTCTTATAGAACAGGGCTAAAGGTTGCATCCTGTGGTAGTTTAGAGGACATTTTAGTTGTGACAGTCTGCCTCACAGTGGCCAGTAGCATGATAAAAGGTACCAAGTCCATGCTGTAGAACGTTTGGTAGTGAAAAGAGCATCCAGCCTATAAAGCAGTGCCAAAAATATGAAATAATTCAATACATTAATAAAGCATAGCAGCATAGACAGGACTAGCACTTGCCATGCTAGTACTGTGCCCACTAGTGGGGTGGTTAGATTGAAACATCTGATCAGATGTAAAATCCCCTCAACCATCATCAAGCAATTGTGCACTTTCTTTATGGTACAAAAACAATTGACCTTGAGGATCATCAATCCTTCCACCACCAGAAATTCAGGGTTGCAACTATCAGATGTTTGTGCAATATAAGGAAGATTTGGTGAAATATAGAGACACTGTGTGCAAGAAGTAAAACATGTGCACATTTAAGTTTATGCTGATAATGTATTTAGCCCTTTTGAGACACATGGTGTTTTGGTATGTTGAGATTGATGCTGATGGGTGCATGTAGAAAACAAAGAATAAGGTGACTAAAACTACTTTATTAGTATGTAAAACTATATATATTATATAGATCTACTGAAAGACGATCTCTTATTAGCTATTACACTTCAAAAGGTTTGTTTGTGATGGCTGATGGATTGGACTCAAAGTCCCTTCAGCCTGTATCACTTGCAATGACCTAGTGAATTAATTTCACTTATGAAGACCTGGGTCTTCATAACATTAACTTCGTAACATTAACTTTTCTGGCATGACCTATGCTGTATTTTATTATTCAGAATTCTTCACCTTACCTATGTATTCTGTTAACAATCTTTTATAACTTGACTTATGCTGCTATATATCAAGAAAGTCCGTCCTTATCTGACCAATGTCTTTTGTTATTATGGAATTGGTGTACCATTAAGCAGTGTAATAGTTGCATAGGAAGTAAATCAAATTGTAGTAAATTGTAGACCTTTCTGATCTGTGATTTCAATATATTTTAATAACAAAATTCTTTCTATTTTAACTCATGTCATGTGTAAACATGAACATATCTGATCTTACACCAATTAGTTCAGATACAAGATCTTACAAAGCATTCTACAATATATGTATGTATATGATTATGGTGGGGTCTATATACATTATATATACATATCCATATATAGACCTTACTAGTCTCATGCAACATAGTTGTTTCTCATTTGATTTAACTACGCACATTTATGTTCTTTTATGATGATTTATTTCTGGCCTGTGTATGTTCCGAGCACAATTTTGTTTGAGATTATTATAGAATGTGAACAAAAGAAGCACAAGGAAAATTCTTTTTCATTTTCATATTCCTCTAATTCTCTTCTGTTTTTACTCTTTCCTGCTCATCTCCTTTTCCTTTCCTTTTTCATTCCATACCTTTGTTTGGACTGAAAACAAACTCAGTATGCCAGCTCAGTCTACCATCCTTCCAAAGTGAAATGCATCTTTGATTGCTTGTGTTTGTGATTCCCTTATTTTGTTAGTGTGATGTTTTGCAGGCATCTGAAAAAGACACATCTGACGGTGCTCCATCCAGTATCAGAAGCGTTAAGGACCAAGCCAAACATCTGAACAGACTACAATCAGAAAGTGACCTGCTGAAACTAAGTAGCCGAAAGCATGACAAATCAAAATCTGACAAAGTAAGCTGCTCCCACACCATCATCCTCTTCCTCTTCCTCTCTGAGCAACAGCTGCCTGTGTGTTGTAGCTTCTCTTGGCTGAAAACTTACCATATTTGAATAAATTCTGTCTTTTTCTCTCATTCTCTCTTACTTGCATATCTTCTCTCAGTTTCTCTCTTGTGACTAACTCATATTGCAGTAAATTAGCTCATTTCTTTAAAAGTACACCTGGTTTGTCAACTATATTGCTTTAGGTTGTTGTTGTTGTCATCCTCATTGTTATTTCCTTTCTTTTTCTCTTTGGCTATTTTCTGCTCATTCATCTTATAACCACGCTTTTTGCACTTTCTTCTCATCATCTCTGATGCCATCTATTGTAGAGTGCTCATTCTCAACTCTGAATCTCACATTTCATTGCACTTGCCTTCTGTTTTCCTTTTTATTTCTACATTTATTCTTTTATCTATTCTCTGGCATCACTGAATGTTTTCTTTTTTTTTTTTACCATTAATCATTCTTCAGATGGCATTTGTTTTGGGGGAACACTTTTTTTTTTGTTTCTTGTTTTTATGACCAACCAGCCAAATTTGAACATAAATGTTGTCGCCACTTTTCATTCAACTTCTATTTTGCTTGCATGAATCCATTTACCGTAAAATCCAGCAGTTCTTCATTTACTGCTTTAATGTTTCATTACTCTTTCATTTCATATTTCTTTTTGTTGTTGTCTCTCTTTTCTATTTTCATGAGTTCATTTTCTCTCTGCTTATCATAAAACCTCATCGTCGTCTTTTCCCCTCTTAGTACATAGCATTGATGGAGCAGAAAAACAAGAGAAAGGAAAAGGAAAAAATTAAAAGAAACATAATAAAAACAATTCCATTGAAGTTTGTGCTTCTAGTGAACTGGTCAAGCTTGATGTACTTTTCTTGAACCAGTTTCTTATTTTTTTCTATTTTGTTTTTGTGACTAGGCATTGTAGTCATTTAAATAAGTTTCTGAAATCTTCATGCATGTGTTCCAAGTTCATATCTTATCTCTGTTGTTTCAGTTGTCCTGAGATCTAGACAACTAACACTTTTTAGCTCACACTACCTAAGTGGAAAATAGGTGTAAATCTATCATGGTTATTTACCATATCATAGATCTTTTTTTATTTTATTATTAATAATATAGTTTTATTTCTTACTTCTACATGTTCCCAGCACCACTTCTCTTTTTATAAGATAATTATAGAATATGAAAAAGAGGAAACAAAATGAAAATTTTTTTTTTACGTATCTTCACTCTTTCAATGCTCTCCTGTATTTTCTTTGCCTTTCTCATCATTTATTTCTGTTCCATTCCATGCCTGTATTTGGACTGAAAATAAAAACAATATCCCAGCTCATTTTGTATTCTTTTCAAACTGAAATTATTCTTCCATTGTTTGTGTTTTTGAGATAGACAAACAGATTAGCTTTCAACATAATATATGTCAGTGACCTTGACATTGTCACTTTGGTAGCAGTTTGTTGTTGTTTAGACTCATGTCAGCCCTGATCAATCAAACCTGTGGTACATAAGTAGTCATCTAAGTGGTTGGTATAATCCTTGCCTCTATCATTCCATCTTCTGTTCTGGAATATTATATCCATAACCAAGTTATCCAGCATATTCATCCATTTTTAAAATGGTAGGATGGAGTTTGAGAAAGATTTGGTAGCTATTAGAGGTTCTTTTCATTGGCTCAGGAATTATACATATAAGCATTCATGTATGCATTGATGTAACCAACACTTGATATACATACTTTCCATGTATATTTTATTCAATCTTTGCAATTTCTTTTATGTTCTCTTCATAAAACCACAACAATCAACACACAGCACCTGTTTTTTTCCCTGACTTTCAGTTTCTACTCATTTTGGTGAAACTTAAGTATCAGTTTTGTTATATCTTGGAAGAGTCATTATGCCAATAATAAACATATTCACTGGTTTTGTTCCACTTTATTTTTATTAATTATTCGGTTGATTAATCAATCAGCCGGGTTTGTCAAAGTCCTTTTGTCACAATTTGCAACCTCATCAATGACAAGCCCTCTCTGCTTCAGGTTTATCTGAAGTGACATAGAACCCATGTATGCATTTATTATTGGCATAATGACCCTCCTGAGATACAATAAAATATGCTTCAACACACAAATTCATATCAAGAATCTGGCAAACCAAATACAAAAATCATATACCCTGTGGTTTCCAAATTTGCTTTTTGAACCCTTTCTTACTATCAGTAGTGTACTCTTTAAAATAAATATTCCAAAATGACAGAAATGGTTTTGCAATGAACTGACTGTATTGAGTTCCACTTGTCTACATTTTGAGTTCAAATCCCAGTAGGGATGCTTTTCATCACAAAAATATTGGTAAGTGCAAAACTTTCTGCAATTTAGTGGAGCTTATTCAGTTGACTCAAACCATACAAATGTGTTGCGTAGTTCCAATTGAAGAAATTAATCACTCATTCAAGTATACGTGGTTAAGAAGTTTGCTTCACAATGACATAGTTTAATTTTAATGTGAGCACCCTAAGCAAGTGTCTTCTATAGCCTATAGTTGACCAACACCTTGACCACATAGAGTTTGGTTGACATAAAATGTGCAGAAGTTTGTCATATATATATATATATATATAGTTTATGAGTGTTAGTGGTGTCAATTTGACCCAGAGGTTTCAGGTAATGCTGAGTAAGTGCTATGGATAGACCATAGTGAAGCTCCAGGTTCGGTGATTATGCAAATAAGGGTTCCTATCTTATCTAAATTAACTATTGCTTAACCATTCTCTCACACCATCCTGGAAACAGCTGTAAGACCTTCTATTTATAAATGTTCTATAATGCACACAGCCTTGGTTTTTTATCTCATTACAAAAAATAAATCCTTATATATATATATATATATATATGTATATATATTGTGTTTTTAAACACACCACATCCTTCAGAGATGTTATCTTGAGACAAAATCTCAAAGCTAATGAGATAATGCATGATTAATTCAAAAAACAGTGTAAATGAATAAGCATTATGTATGATGAAGGCACATGGCTTTGTGGTTAGTGTGTCAGGCTCACAATCATGAGGTAGTGAGTTTGATTCCCTGGACTGAGCTGTGTTGTGTTGTTGAGCAAGACACTTTATTTTGTATTGCTCCAGTTCACTTGGCTGTAGAAATGAGGTTGTGACATCACTGGTGGCAAGCTGTATTGGCCCCTTTGCCTTTCCTTTGGATAACATTGGTGGTGTGTAGAGAGGAGGTTGGTATGCTTGGTTGACTGCTAGTCTTCCATAAACAACCTTACCCGGAATTGTACATCAGAGGGGAACTTTCTAGGTGCAATCCCATAATCATTCATGACTGAAGAGGGTCTTTACCTTTTAGATTTGACGGAATAATCTGAATCTAAAGGGTTAAACATGAAACTTTTAGTCTAGTCAAAAGAAATTTTTTCTGTTTCAGGTGGTAGCAAATTTAACAAGTGGCTTTGGAGCACAGACTGGACACCTACTTTGGTGTCTTTCATATGTATATACTTATATAGTTATATA
Organism: Octopus bimaculoides; assembly: GCF_001194135.2. NCBI lineage: Eukaryota > Metazoa > Mollusca > Cephalopoda > Octopoda > Octopodidae > Octopus > Octopus bimaculoides. The sequence continues at coordinate 81,857,258 of NC_068981.1, read as the reverse complement.
CATATGTGTGTGTATTACTGTAGCAGCCTGCCTCCTAAAATTGTTGGTTACCTTCAGCTTTTTAGGCTTATGTGGCAATAACATGTTACTTGTTTTCTTAACCTGAAAACCACCATTACCAGCCTAACGACTGTTACTTCACTAATTTTGTACATCTTTTACAAGATTAACATCAAACTTCTCTTATGTAAACAGACTTTTCTTTTCTGTTTTTGCTGAAGAATGTTGGGAAACCCACTATTTCATTTCTAATTTGTGAAATTAAGGGATCAACATCTAACAGCTTCTGAATGTACCCTAGCTTACCAAGTATAATTACCTACCACTGTTTATTAACCTAGCTTCTTGTTCACTGCACATCCCTCTACATGCTGGATTTAGTCCCACATAGCTATTCTCTGAATTCAAACTCCAGCAGCCTTATATTACAGTGCCTGCAGGAGGTTGTTTTCACAAGTAAGGCTAAATTTATATCTCCTGCAAATCATAAGAAGATGTAAAACTAAATGTCAAATGAAAGAACCAATCACATCAAACAGTCTCCTGTTATTTTCACAGGAGAGTATTCCACTTGTCTAATGAGCAGAACCATTTATTCATTATATTATAAAATAAAAGGCTAAGTTTCGACTGCCATTTGTACTTTTAATGTAATCCTCAGGGAGAATCAGTGTAGCTGTGTGGTTAAGTTTGTTTCAAAATCATTGGGTTCAAAAGTACAATCCCACATTGCAATACTTTGAGCAAATGTCTTTTTCTACTATAGCCTCTGGTTGACCAATATTTTTTGTGGTGTTAAGATGATGAAAACTGTGAGAAGCCTGTCATACACACACACATACGCACTTACATATGTTAGCAGACATGTGCTTCTTCTATGTTAATAGTCATGCAAACTGTATGGTGGTCTCACTACTTCTGGTGGCATAAAAAAAGAAAGCTCCTAGTATAAGCTGTATAGTGGTTAGTGTTAAGAAGGACATGCAGTTATAGAAATCATGCCAAAGCAGCCACAGGACTGGAATATGATGCAATCCTTGGAACCATCAGATCCTGTCAAACCATCCAAATACTGCTAAGCATTTTGTCCAGCATGCTTACAATTCTGCCAGCCCACTGCCTTTGAGCCAGTTCAAGAATAAGAAATTATGATGTATGAAAAGGCTGGCCTTTTGAATTAAAGGTATATCTCAGTTGATGGATGTCCATCCAGTTTGCATCTGTACAATTTTACTCAGACTTTTTGGTTAACCCAAGGTTGTGGTAGAAGCCATTTGTTCAAGGAATCAGACAGTAAGATTGAATCAAGGATTTCATGAGTGCAAAGCAAACTTCTTAATTATTTGGCCAGGGACTTGCCTGTCTGATATGTGATGTAATTGTATCTAAGAGATTATACTTCTTGTTTTTATTGACAGTATTTATTAAGGCAAAGCTATGCAGTATGGTAAAATGGCTATCAAGGTACAGAAGAACGTATGGTAGTATTGGGGATGTTGATTGTAATAGTTTGCAGATATTGCTATATATTTGTATGTGAGTGGATTAAATGAAAGTTCAAGGATTTGATTTTGTTGTTGAAACTGCTAATTATGAGATATGGTTAGCTAGAGGATAATTAGCTCGTGTATGTGTTGCATAAAATAATTGCAATCTAAAACAGTTTGCTTTATGTATTTCTTGCAAAAAACAGTGCTCTTTCCCTCCTTCTTCCCCCTTCTCTTTCTCTCTCCCATTCTCTTCCCTCTTTTTCTCTCCCCTTCATAGTCACTCATAAATCTGCTACTAAAAAACAATTTAAGAAGAAATAAGCTAAAATTAATCATTAATGATTTTAAAATGTGTATCTGTGTCTTAATTAAGCATAACATATTGAATTAACATTTACTTCAGAAGCAAAATTAACAAATTGCAGCAAAGGGTACTAGGAGAAGCAGTGTTATGTTATTGAGAGGGTTATTAAACATTGGAGTTTTTTTATGCTATTTTTGTTTGTTCTTTCTTTATTTACAAATCCAGCTCAACTCTCTCTCTTTCTCTCTCTCTCTCACACACTTTGTCTTTTCAGTATACAGTACTCCTTTCACATCACATACTACTTTAATTATCATTCAGCCATTTCACTTGTTTTTATGAACACATAAGTTTACCTTTTAATATTCCCCCTCATAAAACAGTGAGCTTTGCACATGGGCAAAATGCTTAGCAGCATTTTGTCCTTCCTAATGTTCTTAGTTCAAATTCTACCGAGGTCGACTTTGCCTTTCATCATTTCAGTGTCAATAAAATAAGTACCAGCTGAGTACTAGGGTCGATGTAATTGACTTACCCTCTACTCCGAACTTGCTAGCCTTGTGCCATAGTTTGGAACCACTATTCACCCTCATACTGTCCTGAATTCTCTTCTGTCCCCAATGATACCAGCCCACAATATGACTCCTCCACTCTGTTGTTGACGTCGTAAATGTTGGTGAGGCACATCTCCAAAATAGACCCGACCATTCATCCAACCATCAGGTCCGTCAAGGGTTGCTCTAAAAAAGATGTTTCCCTGGGGCTAAATAACAGTAACATTGTCCTTGTATAGGACTGCCACATGATGTTAACAAATAAACTTTACTATATTGTTGCCTGACTGGCTCCCGAGCCGGTGGCACGTAAAAAGCATCATTCGAGCGTCATCGTTGCGAATGCTGCCTGACTGGCCCTCATGCTGGTGGCACGTAAAAAGCACCCACTACAATCAGAGTGGTTGACATTAGGAAGGGCACCCAGCTGTAGAAACTCTGCCAGATCAAATTGGAGCCTGGTGCAGTCTTCTGACTTGCCAGTCCTCAGTCAAACCATCCAACCCATGTTAGCATGGAAAGCAGACATTAAACATCGATGATGATGATGATATCACCATCCACTTTCTAGACACACAGATTATCTTAAGTTGGGGATTTTTAGGTCTCATCTAGTCATTCGACTGATTACCTAGGTCTGCTCTATTAAGACTGATCCGAGTCTAACTAAACCTCTCTCTCTCTCTCTCTCTCTCACACCACACACCCTCACGCACCTTCATGCTACTTTTCCATCTCTTTCCCTCCTACTACTCTCAACTGGTTCCTTTCTTTTAGGTACCTCCTTTTCATTATTAATCTCCCGCCTTCTTATATAGTCTTTGGCCCCCTTTTCTCACACCTCATTCTCCTCAGCCCACTCTTACCAGTATGCAGTCCTCACCCCACCCTCGTTTTCTTTCTCTCCTCAAACTATTACTCTTTCTCTCTTTTGTTTCCCACCAATCTCCCCTTCTATACTATTCTGTCTTCGCCCCCCCCTCTACCATAAAACTGTCCTTGGATCCTTTCACCCTTCCTTCACACCCCCAGCACATTGCATTTTTTCCTCCCCCCCTCTCTCTTTGTGTCTATATAGCTCTTAACCCCCCCCTCCTCTCCTCTTCTGATTAATCTTACCTCTACTTCTCTCTCTCTCTCTCTCTCTCCCTTTCTCTCTTTCTGTCTCTCCCCCTTTCTCTCTTTCTCTCCCTTTCTCTCTCCTTTTCTTTCCCCCTCCATCCCTCTTTCTTTCTCCCTTCCCTCTCTCCCATCCCTCCCTCATTCTCTCTCCCTTCCCTCCCTCTTTCTCTCTCTCCCTTCCATCCCTCTTTCTCTCTCTCTTCCCTTCCTCTTTCTCTCTCCTTTCCCTCCCTTTCTCTCTCCCCTCCCCCTCTTTCTCTCTTTGCCTCTTACTCTTTCCCTCCTCTCTTTCTCTCCCTCCTCTCTTTCTCTCCCTCCTCTCTTTCTCTCTCTCTCCCTCATTCTCTCTTTCTCTCTCTCCCCCTGTCTTTCTCCCACTCACTCTCTCTTTTTCTCTTTCACTCTCATGTTTTCATTTTCCCTTCTTCCCCACCTCCTTCACTCATTCCAATCCTCAATCTTCCTTCAAACAAACCTTATCTCTCTATAGCATATTTTTTTTCTTCTCTCTTACTCTTCCTCCCACTTCTTTTCCATTCCTCCTTCACACCTTTTTATCTCTATCCTCCTTCTTTTCCTCCCCATTCCTCTTTCACAATCACCATTACCCTCCCCCCCCCACACACACACCATTATTTACCATTTCTTCTCCACCCCCCAGCCACACCTCATTTAAAAGTTGAAAATATTAATCTGAGAAGCTAAAATAAAATACAATAACCAACAATCCCATTGCACTCTCTCTCTCCCCGACCACCCCTCTTCTCTCTTTGGACATTTGCTTATTATGTATATACTGACTTATTAACCATATATACAATTAGCATGTCTTTGCACCTTGTATTTCACAACATGGAAAATTAATTACACTTGCAGTTTCTCAGCTCTCATTACCAATCATGCATGGTTTTGTAGCCTGTTCAATTTACAATGTTGTTATTTGTTGATTTTTGTTTTAAAAGAAAAAATGTTTATAGATTTTTTTTTTCTTTCTTTTGTCTTTTGGTTGTTTTTATTAAATATCATTGTTTTCATGTTTGTTTTTCTAGCTTGATATTTCATTTTGTTTTGGTTTTTTTTCAGCATTCTTTAAAGATTCTAAAGGCGGGTATACTCACACATTTTGTATAAATTCTTTAAACACCTCTGTCAAAAAAGGGGAGCTTCAAAGGTTCTTGTTGTTTAGCCCCAGGTCAATGCTGATCAAGGAGACTTGTGATTAGAAGCATTCCTCTTGTAACCATTTCATCATTTGGGTTAGATCTAGAACTATATTATCTAATATACCATATCCTTTATTTTAAAACTGTAGATGTGTGGTAAGTAATTAGAAGAAGATTTGGTTGCTATTTCTATCAAACTGATCCACCACCATGTAAAGCCTCTCTCACTGGCTCAGCCTTAGAAGTTGCTTGAACTATTTAATGTATCAGCAAAATCAACACACTAATTAATCATTTTTAATGTTTTGGGTTTTTTTTTGTTTTTAAATAGGTATCTTTTAATTCGAACAATACATCAACTGGAAAATTCTTTATTTAATCCTTTATCATTTAAACCAGCTATGTTTGGCCCAAAATTATCCACCTATTTGATTTTCAAACTGGCCAGATTTGATCTCTCACACCTATCCAGCAATGTCATTCAAAACATAAACAATCACATCATTGAAATTTCAAAACTACAAAGATAATGCATAATTAATTCAAATCAATGTTAATTAAATATGTATTATATTTGACACAGTAATTTGAATGCTAAAGGGTTAAAGGCTTTATTCAACATAAAACCATAAGTAACAATATAATACTTCTCGAAAAGTGCACACAGAACACAGGGCTACATTCCTGATAAAACTTAGCAAAGTTTGTTAATTGTTGTGAATGGCTTCCTCTATTATAATGAGATTGCATATAACACTAATCAACAAAGAAAGTGCTAAACTCAAATCTGGTCTTTCTTTTTATAGTAGACTAATTAATTTAGTTCACTGTTGATTCCTTTCTAAGATAATTACAAATTCCTTCATGTTAGTAACAAGGAATTAACTGGTTTGACATATATAATTTGTAGCAAATAATTTTCACAGCAAATCTAGTATATGTATCTTAATGAAGATAGTATTGCTATACTTGATTAAGAGTCTCTATGTGAAAGATGTGTTCAAACAAAGCTAATAAAGGGCTGTCCAACAACTGCAACACTTGCATTCAGATAAATTGCAAAGCTCATAAGGGTCATTGGGTCTTAGCAGTTATCTTGAATGTTTTTTTATGTTATTTCTCTCTCATTATGTATAGTAAGATCCATAGCTTACTGTTTTGTAAGAACAACATTCAAGACTCCATTTTCATGTGCCCAGAAGTCAGTGTAGCAAAATACTCATCAACCTTAGAGTACTCCCTCTACTTAGAGCAGTCCCATACTAAAGAAAATAGTAAAAGGAAAGAAAGAACCTGTTTGCAGGTAAGCTATTGAGGGAGTTCATATGGTTGCTCAATCATGTAAAAATAATAGCTAAATCCTTTTCAAATTACAGCCTACTATCTTAAAAAAAAAAAAAAAAAAAAAACATTGGAAAATATTATCTAAGCACACCTTCCCAAAACAAAACAATGGTCATTACTAGAAAACATTTGATTATAAGTCTATAATCTGCTTTGTGTAGATTATTTGTATATTTTGTGATTTTCATTCAGTGTCTGAGTTTTGAAAACAATGCATCAGCACATGCATTTCTATGGGCACACAGCAAAATTCCAGTTACAAATTTATACATCTGAGAATCATGACTAAAATGCACAGCATGGAGCCAAGGGGTAATCTTCCAGGGAACTAAGACTATTGAAATTCAGTTACAACTCATATACCATAAAAACCCATGTAATTTACGCACTTTCTTTTGCAAAAATAAAGATAAACTTTAGGGGTGCGTAAATTACATGAGTAGATCGTTTCCAGAATCTTTTTGAAATTTCTTTTTGTTGAAAAAAGACATTCGTACCAGAAGTTGACTTACTTAATGTCAGAATAGGTTTTTACAGCGAAAATATTGGCTTAAATATGAATTTTACTTTTATTTATGCAGGACAGTATAATGCTTACTTTTTCTGTATAAATTTACTAAAACTGTTAAATGGTTAACTAATTTTTAAAGTCTGACATTCATGCTGGTAAACACAGTCCAGGCCATATTTTACATTGCTTGATATGGATATTCCTCAATGAAAAAATATAATGATATGGATAATCTTGATTGTATGTTTCTATTTTTGTCTGTTTATTACTAGGCACAATTTTAAGTTTGTCCTACTGTTTGCGTCAATTTCAAACATTGGCGTCATTAATATTAAAATGTTCAAATGCATATTCAACATATCTAATTTCTCCTTCACAGTAAGTGATTCATAAGTCCTGCTCATACTGACAATAATGGTAATGACAAATTCTAAAGTTTGCTCGACATTTTATAAGTGTGAAAGGGATTAAAATTTCAATACTCCATATCAAAGGTTCTGACAAGAATAGGTAGAAAAGAAGTCTGTTTACATAATCAGTTTGATCAGTCACCTTCCTCTGTCAGTTGAGTAGAGTGTAATCCAAGCTGAGGTTTATTGGTAATTAAACTTAATTTGATACACCTGTGCGTATTTATCAGCTTTGTTTTTGTTGGTAATTAACTTTTCCTGTGATCATGATTTGAGAAGACATACAGAAGTATGCTAAAGATCAGACATTATCTTTTGTGAGCAAGAAATGTAAAATAAAATTTATTATAAATAACACAAACACTTAGTAATTCAATAGCTTTCAATGTGATACCTGTTAAACAGAAATTATTTTTATTTAATGAAAATTTAATAAAATCTAATCATAAGTAAGTGAAATTATGCTAAATACAACTGAACTGAAAACCTTTTTCCCCTGGCTATATCAGTAATTCTGAAAACTTTTGGGTGCCAGTTTTACATGAGTAGAAGCTTTTTTTTAACAAATTTTATCCTGAAAATCACCTGCATAAATTACACAGTTTACTTCGCTGCCAGTACCGCTGGACTGGCTCCTGTACAGGTGGCACGTAAAATACACCATTTTGAGTGTGGCCGTTGCCAGTACCGCCTGACTGGCCTCCATGCTGGTGGCACGTAAAAGCACCCACTACACTCTCGGAGTGGTTGGCGTTAGGAAGGGCATCCAGCTGTAGAAACTCTGCCAAATCAGATTGGAGCCTGGTGTAGCCATCTGGTTAACCAGTCCTCAGTCAAATCGTCCAACCCATGCTAGCATGGAAAGCAGACGTTAAACGATGATGACATGTGTTTTTGTGGTATGCTCTTCGGCAAGGCTTAGACATTGAACCTTCTTATTTCGTTCCCTTCTAATCATAGATCTTCCTGAATAAGTAAGAATTCTATTTTGATTATACAGTGTCAGGGAAAGAAAATTTCTACGTAGTCAGTCAACTTGCTAGAAATAGTAGCTAAATTTCCCTCAAATTCACTCTTGATTTTAAAAATATGCAAAGGATAATTAGATAATGTAGTTATCAGTGCACTATACCACAAAAGCAAGTGAAAAGCAAATGGATGCATATAACTGTAACGTCTTTGTTGACTTGGGAGCTAAACAACTTTTAATATTGATATTTTAAAAGGTGTCAAAATACTTTACAAAATATATTCACCATTGAGGACTTGTATTATTTCCATGGTTTGCTTTGCTTTTCTTAAAACATTTACATATATATATATGTATGTTTGTATATATGTAGATACCAATTCTTATTAGAAGCCAAACTGCCATATGTAAATACCTGTCACCCCAAAATTTGTTGATAAACTAAAGGCATTTAAATTTATCTTTTCAGCACATGGCCCAGCTATCTTATCCTGTACCTGTCATGAGTTCTATTCCCATCATTTTCTGCAATTCATTGTTCACCTTTTCTTTCAGCAAAACTCCACACATTCATCATAGCATTCTAATTTCCATTCTTTCCATCAAGGATCAGAATGTTTGATGTTTATTACTTGTGTCTCACTCTCATATATAATAACACTCCTCACATATGCAATGTACACGTTTCTCTTCAGATTCAATGACACATTCTTCCACTCAGTTCTTGGAACTTCACCGTCACTGAATCAGATCCATTTGCTCCATTTAACATCTTTCCAGCAAAGCAAAAAATGTCTGGTTTAATTCTTGTAAAAGGCTATCATATATCCAACCTCAAAACTGTATTTATATGTACTTATCAACTAATATAAATTAACTTTTAAATATCAGCTATAAATAATATATAATACATATACACACATATGCAGTGTGTATGTGAATAAGTGTATATTTGTACATACTTTTTTTTGATCTTTCAGTAAAGAGGGCAGGCAGTGGCTATGACTTTTCACTGGGCCTCCGAAATGAATGAGAGGGAAAAGGGAGACCTGGTCCTAATTCTTACTGCAGAGTAGACTCTATTAAAGGAGTCTGAGGTACTAAGAAGTAATGGTAAACTGGGCAGCTAAATAAGTATACGACTGAAATGGTCCATGGTGGGATTTGAAATCAGAATGCAAACAGTCAGAGCAAATATTGCAAGGCATCCAATGTGGCTTTCTTATGAGTCTGGCAGTCTATCTCCTTAAATTGGTACTTTTTTTATTTTTTATCAAGATTAGAGACTTAAAAGGCCCAGTTGACCTCAACAGGATTTGAACTAAGGGTACAGAGAGTCAGATCAAAGATTATGAGACATGTTATCCAGTCTTCTTAAGATTCAACCAATTTGCCATTAGTGCCACATTTGTGTGTGTCTATATATATATATATATTTGATAGGAAGGACAACAAAAGAAAGAAAGTGACCTTGATATTATGCAAATAGAGGAATTTATCTGTAAAAATATGTGACACTTATTCAGTAGCCAAGATAAAACTCCGAGTTTCGGATGCCAGTTTCCTGTACGCCTATAGACACGTATAAGGAACCTTATATGTGCACGCTTGCGAGTGTGTGGGTGCGTATATAGATATATGCGTGCGTATATAGCGATATGTGCATGTGTATATAGATATATGCGTGCGTGCGATAATATATGCAGTTTTAGACACGTTTTGACCTTGTCACTACACAGTAACTTCCCTTTGTTTTTAATGGTCATTTTTCACAGGAATTTTCAATGGCCGGATAACTGAAGAGATGTTGGTGTGGGCTCCCACCCTGGCATCCGAAACTCAGAGTTTTATCATGGCTACCGAATAAATGTCACATATTTTTACAGATATATATATATATATATATATTCACTCACACACATACATGCATCATCATCATCATCATCATCGTTTAACGTCCGCTTTCCATGCTAGCATGGGTTGGACGATTTGACTGAGGACTGGTGAAACCGGATGGCAACACCAGGCTCCAGTCTGATTTGGCAGAGTTTCTACAGCTGGATGCCCTTCCTAACGCCAACCACTCAG
>NC_068981.1:81840351-81844147 GCF_001194135.2 Octopus bimaculoides | reverse complement strand
CTCCAGCCACAAAGAGAAGGTCCCTGTCACTCGTCGACGAGGTAGTTTGCAAGAGGGTGTCATAGAATTGGTCTTTCAGACCATCTGGTAGCCCAGGTTGAGGTGCATAGGCTGAGATGACAGTAGCTAATCTATGATGAAGCACTAGTCTGATCTTAAGTACTCTGTCACTTACTCTAACGACCTCGATTACCTTATCCACCCATTTCTCCGCTAGAAGTATTCCTACGCCCCCGACCCCGTCAGTGTTCCCTGCCCAGAAAATCTTGTACCTGTGTTCTTTGCCTGTGAGGAACCTTGCAGAACCTCCTCTCCATCTTACTTCCTGGATGCAGCACATATCTACGCATCTCCGTTCAAGCATCTCAACAATTTCACCAGATACATATGTATATATAAACGTGGTGATTGTTCCACCTTCACAGATGATTGCCCTCTCTTTGACCTTCCTTGTTGTCACTTCTGACTTTCTGTCCATGGCCTCTCAGATAACTACTATTCAGTTTTATTGCAGATCTGCATGATTTGAAACATGTGTGACAGATGAAAGTTGTAACTTATTGTGTGCTTCCAACCGATCGAGTTTGCACACATTGACACTCATCCACCGCCGTAGGACTTTCAGTAAATGGTGTGACAAATGAGGTCACCCTGAAGAAACATCTGCACGTATCATATATGCATATATACACACACATTCCTGCAACTGATCAACTAAAATTCTGATTCCTTGTTTGTCTTTTGAGAAGAACCCTCCTCTTATTTTCAGTCAGGCACCTCCTCCTCCTCGACCACCACCACCACACCACCCACCCACCCTTATTGTTACTCATTGTTTTCTCTCATTGTTAGAGTTGACCATGTTTTACATATTTAAAACATCTGTTACAATTACTGGCCCTGTTCCTCCACCCACCCTTATGTTCTATTCAATTCTTATTATTGTTACTTCACACCTTTCTCTCTTTCTCTCTCTCTCTCTCTCTCTCTCTCTTTTTGTTTTCTCTCCCTCTCTCCTTTGGTCCATTCTCTTACCATTTTATTCCTTTCCCCCCTCCTGCTACATATTCCATACACATTATACTTTAATCTAATTTTCAAATCATTAACGAGCTCTCCACTTATCAGATTAGCGTTCAGCTTTTTTGTGTACGGTTTTTGGTTTTCTGCCTAAACCCTGTTCTAGCTTTTGTTTGGTGTCCCCCCACCACCACCACCTTCACCAGCCTTTCTTCTTTTCTTCCTTCTTTCCTTAATTTTGTTTTACTAATTTTCGCCTTTTGATTAGCTAATCATTTCACATAATAGTTATTTTTGTGGTTTGCTTTTATATTTTTAATTATTTCTTATTACATTCCATCCTCACTGATTTGCCCTTGCTCCCTCTCTCTCTCTCTCTCTTCCCTCCCTCCCTCCCGCTTTCTCTCTCTCCTAATTTTCTTGTTTCATACTACTTTGAAATGAGTGCCAGAGATTTCTGTTTAAGCATGATGACTAACTCAGAACACCTGTTAATTTGTCAATTCTTTATTTAAAGTCTAATTTTCTCTGCTTTGAAAGAATTAAACTTTAACTAGGAATCAGGTTTTCTAATATAATGCAATATTTATATATATATAAACTTATTTCAGTTAGTGAGATTAAAAAAAAAATGTACTCTATTCTTTTCTTCATATGATTGTTTTTTTTTTAATTCTGTTTATGTGTGTTTATTTAATTTTAGCACAGTGTTTTCTTTGTTTCAGTAATGTCTTACATTTGATTTTCTATTTTAACTGTGTGGTGTTGATTGACTGGCTCATTGATTTCAGTATTTGAATTTTAGGTTGCCTCCATTATCACTGATCAAACAGATCGATATTACACGTCGACAATTGATCAAACGAATTTATATTGCACATAGATAGGCACAGGTGAGACCCTGTGGTTAGGAAGCTTGCTTCCCAACTAGGCCATGTGGTCTTGGATTCACTCACACTATGCAACATTTTGGACAAATATCTTCTGCTATAGCCCAAAGATCAGCTATAATACCAAATTCACAGGTTATAAACTGTTGCTATGCTGCTGAAGAGCTGTTTCAAGCCATTCACGAACAACAGTTTTCAGCAGATTATTCATAAAAACTGTCCATTCTTTAATTTATTCAGTAGGACAATGTTAAAACATTTGTTCACATATGTTTGTATGTAATTATGTGTGTGTGTGTGTGTGTGTGTGTGTATATATATATATATATATATATATATATATATATGTATGTATGTATGTATAAGTGGGAGATAACTCCTGCCACCCAGCTCCAAGACCACCAGACCATGTGGTTTTGATCTGTATTGGATCTCCTCGGTTGTATGTACTCCTTGCCAGGCATGGCAGCAGTTTAACCTTGCTTGCAATATACACAGTGTCATAACTCACTGATTTTGTAACTAGGAAACTAGTCTGTAAGTAAAGCTTTGTTCGAGACAGAAAGTCAACAAATTGGGTCAGTGAGAGCCTCACAAACTTTCTGAGTCTAATCGTGCAGAGAGTAAATGTGTGCTTTTCTTTGCTATCATGTCTCACGAATGAACCTTTTTTGGACCAAATAGTGACTGGTGATGAGAAATGGGTTCTCTAATAAAAATGTCAAGCACCGAAGACAATGGGTAGGGAAAGGAGAAACACCAGCACCCCAGGCTAAAGAAAGTCTTCACCCAGTACAGTGTTGCTATCGTTTTGGTGGGATATGAAAGGTTTTGTCCACTTTGAACTTTTAAACCCAAACCAAATGATAACAAAGGAGATCTATGTGAGCAGCTTGAATCAGCACTAAAAGAAAACCAACTATCTTTGGTTTCAAGAAGAAAGGTGTTCTTCCATCAGGATAATGCTCAGCCACATACAGCGAGGATGACATTCCAAAAGCTGGAGCAGTTTCAATAGGAAATGATGCCCCACCCACCATATTCACCAGACATTGTCCCATCTGATTATTATTTATTCTGCAGTCTTCAAAGTCATTTGGACGGAAAAATATGAATTCTATAGACAAGGTCAGAATAGTACTTGAGGATATTTTTCATCATGGACTGGTGAATTTTGAAAGAGGGGCCTTGCATATCTACCAGATAGATGGAAGGGCATTGTAGAAAATGAAGTAGAGTATATTTTACATTAGAAAAAGAACTTTATCTTAATTTTGAAAAATAAAAGACGTATAAAAAAATCCTCATTATTTATGGGATGATTGAATACTAGGCTTTAAAAAAAGGCCTAGGGTCAATTCATTTGACTAAAACCCTTCAAGGTGGTGTTCCAGCATGGCCGCAATCAAATGACTGAAACAAGTAAAAGAATTAAAGAGTATATGGCATTAGGAAGGACACCTGGCCTTGGAAACCATGCCAAAGCAGACAGTCTAGCTTGATACAGTCCTATGGCTTGCCAGTTCCTATGAAACCATCCAGCCCATGCCAGTATGGAAGATGAACATTACATGATAAGAATGACACACACACACATATGCCTATATATATATGTGTGTGTGTGTGTGTATAAAATATATATATATGTAAGTGGTGGTATAGCTAGGCACAGGTATAGCTGTGTGGTTGAAAAGCTTGCTTCCGAACTAGGTGGTCTTCAGTTTGGTCCTGTTGTGTTACACTTTATGTAAGATCTGCTATAGGCCTAGACCAACCAAAGCTTTGCGACCAGATTTATCTGCCAGAAATTGAAAGAAGCCTGTTGTGTGTGTGTGTGTGTGTGTGTACACACACGTTTATATATATATATATATATATATATATAT
>NC_068981.1:81832122-81840092 GCF_001194135.2 Octopus bimaculoides | reverse complement strand
TATATATAGGAGTGGCAAGAAGCTTGCTTCCTAACAACAATGGTTCTGGATTCCGTCCCACTGCATGGCAAGTGGCACCTTGGACAAGTGTCTTCTACTATAGCCTCAAGCCAACCAAAGCCTTGTGAGTGGATTTCGTAGGCGGAAGCTGAAAGAGGCCCTTCATGTATTTATATGAGGACTTGATTGCCACTGTACAGGAATATCCACAGACAGCCAATTTTAAAATCCTCTATTATAATAACTTGGATAACTATAATAAACAGGAGGTGTGTGTACTTAGATGAATGAACTGAGAGGCATTGTCATTACTCTTCAGTTTCTGTAAATTCATATTTCCTCAGATAACTGTTATGAGAAAATGAAAATTATAATTATTACCATTTATGTTTCACAATAACAGTGCTTAAAATGCATATGAATTTGCAGAAGCTGGCAACACCAGTAGTGAAGTTTAGTTAATTTACTTCACTACAGGTACTGAATATATTTACACCTTGGTTACCATTAATTTCAATATGTACATGTTCATTTTTCAGCAGATTTTTGTCTTTGACTTTTATCTTTACAATTTATTTCTGATTTCTTTTGTTAGTTATCAATTTGATGAAGAAGACACCATCACAGGTTCAAGACTTTAAGAAAAGCAGAGGCAATTACTCATTCTGGTATAAAATGCTTCTTTTGTTTTTTATTCTTGCAGAATAAAGATGGTGCTGATGATGATGATGCAAATTCCTCTGGTGGATTTGTCACAGTAAGTTATTTCAAATATCTTTTAACATTTATCTTGAGCTTTAATTTTAGAGAATGATCTCATCTACATTCCACTTTTAAGTGAAGTAGATGTGAGAAAATATTCCTTGCTTCATCAAACTTTGGTATTTTATGCGAAGACCATTCGGTAATGCATCTAAGTTTTTGACAGGCTGTTGAAAACCTAAAATTTACTGTGTATGTAAACTTCCGTTTGATGCTTTTAATCATTTTTGGATAATTTTTGATATAAATAATTACATGCAAATTTAAACTGAATTAAATTTGATTTTATATATATACTTGAAGAGAAATACAAAAAGAGAGCAATACTTGTGGTATGAAGAATGAGAAAAATATGAGACTAACTGAAAATGATGTTGTGCTTGAAGTAGAAAGATTAAAAATTCCTGGAAAGAAATATAAACGGTCATTTTTGATGGGTACTATGGATACACGCATGGATGTGGGTTAAGAAGCTTGCTGTCTAGCAATGTGGTTTCAGGTTCAGTCCCCTTGTGTGGCACTTTGAACAAATTTCATCTATTACAGCCCTAGGCCATCAAATCCTTGTGAGTGGATTTGGTAGATGGAAACTGAAAGAAACCTATTGTGTGTGTGTGTGTGTGTGCATCCTTGTCTTGACATCACGTGATGGTTGTAAATGAGCACCACCGTTATGTAAGCGATGCTGTTTGTTTCCAGTCTGCCATGAAAAATATGCCTGGCCATGGGGAAATATTACCTTACTAGGAAACAGGTGACGGTTGACAACAGGAAGAGCATTCAGCTATAGAAATTCTGCCTCTTCAACAGATTATAGTAGCAGGAGAGATCTCTTGATTCTGGACTTGATTTCATGTTTGGAACTTCTCTAAATTCTTCAACAGATTTAGCTGTGTGAATTAGTTTATGAGCAAACAGAAAATTTCCCTGACTGCCAGTTGAAACCTCTGCTATATCCTGAAGAGCTATAATAAAACAAGGAAAAGGTTAAGAACTAAGCCTTGATGGCTTCCTATCAGCTGGGTAAATTCCACTCTGAACTTGCTAATCCTCTGTATGAGTCATTTATCTACACTTGGTTTTCTTGATGACCACCTGATGACCAAGTATAATACTCTGTTGAATATTTCTCTTGGCTCTCGAGGATCCAGATAAAATTTTGGAGTTAAAATTTGTATGTAATAAATTGCTTATACTTCTACAATACACCAAATATTTTAAGTAAGTTTTTTTGTGTACAATTCCAAATAATATTTAATTATAAAAATATTAAACATGGAATGGTTATGAGAAGCCATCTGATTGAAACAGGAATCAAGGGGTTCCATAGGCAAAAAATGGTTAAGAATCACTGCTCTAAATCAACAAATACAGTACATAGAAGTCCTTAGCAAAAAGCAAGCCACTGTGGGTTCTTTTGTTGGGGAGAAAGCATCACTGTTGCAAACCTGAACTGTTTCATATCTAAGTTAATTTTCTTTCTAATTTGTTATGCTATAACTCTGCAATTTGCATAACTTTTTTGATATCAAGAAGGCAGTGCAGTTACTCATGACCCTTTGAAAAAGTCTCTCAGGCTAATAGAAGGGAGGGTGGAAAGCATCTTAGAAATTTCAGTGTGTGTGAGTGAAATGAATTCTCAAAATTAAAATTTTTTTTCCATAGTTATTTGTAGTTTGTTTTAATTTTAATTTTAACTAATTACTTCATTAACTGTTTCATTTTGGTTTCTAAATCATATATATTTTTTTTTAATTAAACAGCTCTCTCCAGAGCAAAAAGAATGGATGAAGCTGTCAGCTAAATGTGATTATCAAGAACTAAGTAAACTTCTATCAAAAAATCCGTCCCTTGCTAAAGAGAGGGTAAGTTTAACTCATTGCTTATAAACAACACAGACTCACGCACTTGTATCAGTGATTTATTATGATTTACACCATGTTAGTTATAGTTCTAACCATACAACTGTGAAGTGAAAAGGACAACAATTGTATGCTTTTTCACCAAGCAACTAGGATTTTGATAACACACCATGTGGTCCTTATGCCAGCATCTTAATTTACATGCATTGTGCTTTGAGAGATAGATTTAATGTTTTTCGAATATCGGACTATTCATTGTATGAAAGTCACTTTATTTTGGCTTTTTCAATTAGCCTAGTTACAAACACATGCCATTCAAAGTAAATGTTGACACCATTCACAGCACATAGTTAATATTTCACAAAAAAAATATATAACTGTAATATTTCAATGCTCTCAAAAATTAAATATATAAGTATATATATATTAGTTCAGTGCAAGCTTTGGACACATAAGAGGTATAGCAGTATCACAGGAAGGTTAACAGAGAAAATAGTCTCTGTGTGTGGCAAATGTGTTGGTACAATAAGCACTACAAATGCATAGACAACAGACTCCTTCAAATGTTGGGGGTGGGGGTCACGAGAAGTAGTAAATAGCTTCTGTTACCTAGGCAACCAAGTTAGCAGTGGAGGAGGAAGTTCTGAAAGTGTAGTTGCTAGAATAAGAACAGGCTAAGCAAAGTTCAGAGAGGTACTACCTTTGTTGGTAACTAAGGGCCTGTCCCTCAGAGCGAAAGGCAGACTGTATGATGCTTGTGTACATACAGCTATGCTACATGGCAGTGAAACATGGGCTTTGACTGCAGAAGGCTCAGAAGAAATGAAGCTAGCATGCTACACTGGATGAGTAATGTCAATGTGCATGCATGACAGAGTGTAACTGATTTAAGAGGAAAACTAGGTATAAGAGGTATCAGATGTGTGCAAGAGAGAAGACTGCACTAGTTTGGTCATGTGATGCATATGGATGAGGACAGCCACATAAAGAAGTGCGAAGCTCTAATTGTGGAAAGTACCTGTGGAAGGGGTAGACCCAGGAAGATGTGAGAAAAGTGTTGAGAAAGGAATTTTGGATACTGGGCCTTACTGAGGAAATGACAAGGGACTGGGAGTTGTGGCAGTTTGCTGCACTTGAGAAGACACATCAAAGGAGATTTCAAGTGGGTGTCTGTATTAATGTCACCTGGCCAAGCTAAATGATTCCTTCACTTTACAGTATTGAATACTATTTCTTTCATTCATTACTGCTATTACTTTGTATGTGTGTAATTTTATTAAAATATTAAATCAATACTTTATGCTGTCTTGTAATACCAAAGCTGTTCTCCCCAAGAGAACAACTGAAACTTCCCCACCAGCTTCCAAAACATAAATGAATAAAAATAGTAACATGATCCAGTAGTATCTAAGGCCTTACAAGAAACAACTGAGAAAATAATTTGTAGATATAAACAAATTGCTTTACTAAATAGTTTATTATTATTGTTCTTCTTTAGGAATTTGGCCCTACTACTTGTCTTTTAATTACCCATTTCATTTACAAATCTGCTTTCCTTTAATATTGCTAGTCTTAGAAATATATTAACATATTTAAAATAGAAACCTTGCTGTTCATAAATTAATCCACATATAATTATTTGTAATTGTATAAAATATACATATTCCACTAAGAGCAATTCTATTTAGAATTAATCTGTCCATACAATTTTTTTACATTATGTACTTAAAAACTTATTTTATTTTGTTGTCTAGGTTTGATCATTAAATACATGTTAGCAGCTAAGAATATTAATGTTACAACAAATCATATTAATTCAAATGTAATGTTAAAGGATAACAAAATGCAAGAAATACACGAGATCAAGATTCCCACATTATCACACATTTTTAACACTTTTCATATAATTTTTATACTTGTTCTGGATGCCTGATTGTATTTAGACAAGTACTCCCCTCACTTTCAGTTTTCTCTGTGGTCATTAACCCATTACCTACCAGTGATCTCATATGAGATCACTTAAAAATTACAAATTTCGTAATTATTTGTCAATATTTACACATATCTAACCTTTTTGCTATATCTACTAGGTATATTTCTCTGATATTCAAATGAGGTTTGCTAATTTTTCACCTAATATCTCACTTATTTCTATTTAAAATGTTATTTTGAAATGTTATTTTGATCATTCCAGCGTGTTTCTAAGGCTGTTTTATGCTAGAAATCAAAGTTTCATAAAAAAAATTCCAGTTAATAGAATTATGGGAGGTAATAGGTTAAGATACAAGTCAATCACCTATACCACTTCCTTGCAAATTTGTGGCCCTATGTGAAAGTTGACAGGATCATTAGCAAGACTCGCAAAATGCTTAGCAGCATTTCATCTGTCTCTATGTTCTTAGTTCAAATTCCACTGAGGTTGACTTCACCTTTCATCCTTTCAAGGTCAACAAAATAAATACCAGTTGGACACTGGGGCCAGTGTAATCAACTTATCCCCTCCCCAAAATTGCTGCTCTTGTGCTAAAATTTGAACCCGTTATGATTATTATCATCATCATCATCATCATTATTATTATTATTATTATTAGTAGTAGTAGTAGTTAGTAGTAGTAGTAGCAGCAGCAGCAGCAGTAGTAGGGCAACAGGTCACTATAGAGCTGAACAAAATGCCTTGCAGTATTAAGTTACATTTATTTACATTCTATGTTCCCTTCCAGTGTTGAATTTACTATTCACCCTTTTGGGGTTTATGAAATAAACACCAGGCTTATATTGGAATGGATTAATATGAACAGCACTCCACCCTAAATTTGGGCTTGTGCCTAATAAATATCCTTACTACTATGGCAAGCAAACTCGTGCCAAGTATGCATTGCTGTTTTAATTGTATTACATTATGTAGCTTGAGATCTCACATTTCTCAATTCAAATCCCATATAATTGGTTTTGCATTTTGTTAGTGCTTGACATTAATAAAATAAGTACTCATGTTGAAATAGTAAGGGTTGATTCAATGGATTTGCAACCCACAAATATTTTGTATTTCTGCCAATGTGATAAGGGCTTTTGTACATGTACTTGAACACATGTTAAGCACTTAGCTAGCAATTGAATACAGTATCTCTGTTAGCTACATTGGTGTTCAGCTAGGAATGTTAAGAACATTAAGTAAATGAACTATGACTCTCTTCACCAGTTGAGTTCTAGTCTGTCACAGGCAACACATTCTGAAGTTTTTAAACTTATTCCACACAGTAAATTAAATTTGAGATTGTAGAAGTCAGTGACCAACCTGGAGACAAAATCATGCCTGCAGCATACATTGCACTTACAATCCATTTAACCTTTTCATTAGCCTATAATATTTATTTGAAAGGTGAACTTAGAGTCGTTGATTAATTTGAGGTGCTCATTTTATCATTAATTTTGTTATGAATTTACAGTTGTTGCAACTGATTCCATTCTAAATGAAGTTTGATTAGAAAAACAGATTTAAAATATTAAACACTCCCTGAACTGCATTAGCAGTAATTAAAAAGTAAACAGTCATGCATTCAACTCATTTAATATGCTTTGATGTTTTTCTAATTAATGAAATTTCATTTTCTATTAAGCAACCTAATTATTTTTTATCTTTTATTATAGTTCCTGTTAAATTCTTGTTATATTTTCAAAAATCTATTGGCACACTTTCATTGTCTGTTTCTTTTTGCTTTTCTTTTTTCTTTCATGCTACCATTTTAAAATCCAGAGTTTTATTAATGTAAGTAAAGAAATTGTCTCCATTCTAATTATCATAATGCTTTAACATTATTTTCCAGTCTTTTTTTGCTAATTGTTAGAAAATTAATGCATTCTACTTTGTTATATGCAATCACATGTGAAATGCAACTCCTAAATATAAACAGATTTAAAATGTTAACCTTTTGTTTGATAAGACCCCCACATTTTACAAAACCTCATTAAGTTTGTTTGAGACCTAGAAGTGAACCTTTATTATATTTTTAATACAATCATTTTAAACCCACTTCCTGCTGTTTTTGCTATGGTAATTACTAAAAGTAAAATAAGGCATAAATATATATAGAGCATTGTTTAAAAATATAACTAAAGCCAGCATATGGGCCCAACCAATGCCACTATAGAACATGGGATGTTAAATGATGATAATTTTATATATGTGCCCACGGCCATTAGAATCCAACAAACTGTTTATAAGGCTAAGCGCTTTATGGATGCAAAACCATTGGTCACTCTATGAATGGCCATGTAATTAACTTCCTATAAATTATATATATATATATATATATATATATATATATATATATATATATATGTATGTATGCATATATGTATGTATACACACACACACAGAGATAGACGTGGTTGTGTGGTTAGGAAGGTTGCTTTTTAAGTTCAGTCCCATTGTGTGGTACCTTGAGCAAGTGTTTCCTATGATAGCTCTGGTTTAGCCAAAGCTTTGTGAGTTGATTTCACAGCAAAGAGCTGAAAGAAGCCCATCATGTGTGTGTGTGTGTTTGTGTCTTGTTGTCTTGACATTTTGT
The DNA here is from genome assembly GCF_001194135.2 of Octopus bimaculoides. Taxonomy (NCBI): domain Eukaryota; kingdom Metazoa; phylum Mollusca; class Cephalopoda; order Octopoda; family Octopodidae; genus Octopus; species Octopus bimaculoides. Next base: position 81,832,900 of record NC_068981.1, on the reverse strand, counting down.
GATAGATGTTAGCAAGTGTCTCTGTCATATAAGCAGTGCTATTCATTTCTAATTTTTTGTGAAAACATGCCTGGCAATGGAATAGTATTATCTTGCTTGGAAACCGGTGAAGGTAGGCAATAGAAAGGACATCCAGCTACAAATAATCTGCCCCAATAAACTGTGAGCCTTGTAGGCATGGAAAAGTAAACATTGAAAGAGCTTTCAGCTGTAGGAAATCTGCATCAACAAATTCAATCTAACCCAAGCAAGCACAGAAAAGTGAATGTTAAATGATGAGTTTGATAGTAATGATGATGTTGAATCACAGTAGAAACTCAGTCAAAAGAAGTAGGTAGAACATATAGTAATAATCAACAATCGGTGAGCCCTAAATGGCATTCGATAAACCCAGCTCTGACTTCAACACAGGATGGCTTCCGTTAGTTTATGTATTCTTTTACTCTTTTACTTGTTTCAGTTATTTGACTGTGGCCATGGTGGAGCACCGCCTTTAGTTGAGCAAATCAACCCCAGGACTTATTCTTTGTAAGCCTAGTACTTATTCTATCGGGCTCTTTTTGCCGAACCGCTAAGTTACAGGGACGTAAACACACCAGCATCGGTTGTCAAGCGATGGTGGGGTGACAAACACAGACAAACAAACACACACACATATATGTATACATATATACGACGGGCTTCTTTCAGTTTCCATCTACCAAATCCACTCACAAGGCTTTGGTCGACCCGAGGCTATAGTAGAAGACACTTGCCTAAGGTGCCACGCAGTGGGACT
>NC_068981.1:81830751-81830944 GCF_001194135.2 Octopus bimaculoides | reverse complement strand
TAGCTTCATTTCTTTTGAGCCTACGCATGTCTTCAGCAGTCACGGCCCATGTTTCACTGCCGTGAAGCATGGCAGTTCGCACACATGCATCATACAATCTATCTTTCACTCCGCGCAAGAGGCCCTTTATCACCAGTAGGGGTAGAAGCTTTCTGAACTTTGCCCAGGCAATTCTTATATATATATATATATA
>NC_068981.1:81830464-81830741 GCF_001194135.2 Octopus bimaculoides | reverse complement strand
CACTTCTTCACTCATCTCTCCTCATCCATCCATAGTACATGACCATACCAACGCACACGTCTCTCTTGCACACCACATCCAATGCTTCTTATGTCCAACATTTCTCTCAGGGCGCTTATACTCTGTCATGTGTGCACACTGATATTACACATCCAGAGGATCATGCTAGCTTCATTTCTTTTGAGCCTACGCATGTCTTCAGCAGTCACGGCCCATGTTTCACTGCCGTGAAGCATGGCAGTTCGCACACATGCATCATACAATCTATCTTTCACTC
>NC_068981.1:81823379-81830339 GCF_001194135.2 Octopus bimaculoides | reverse complement strand
TATATATATATATATATATATATATATATATATATATATATGTTGTATATACAAATCACTCACAAGGCTTTGGCCCAGAAGGTACTTGCTCAAGGTACCATGCAGTGGGACTGAACCTGAAAGAATATGGTTAGCAAGCAAACTTCTTAATCACACAGCCACATCTGCACATATATATATGGGTGCAAGCATAGCTTTATGTTTAAGCAGCTTGCTCCCCAATCACATGGTTCCAGGTTCAGTCCCACTACATGGTACCTTGAGCAAATGTCTTCTATAACCCTGGGCTGACTAAAGGGATTTGATAGTTGGAAACTAAAAGAAGCTCGTCTTTGTGTGTGTGTGTGTCTTCTTGTCTTGACACCACCTGATAGTTGTACGTGTGTGTCACAATCACACAAGAAATGTTATTCATTTCCAATCTTCTGCTAAAACATGTCAGGTCATGGGGAAATAACCTTGCTTGGAAATAGATGAGGATTGATGACAAGAAGTTGCATCTGGCCATAGAAAATCTTCCCTGAACCCCATCCATCAAGTTTTTCCCACAAAGCATTAGTTAACTCTAGAATATAACAGAGGACACTTACCCAAGGTTCTACACTATGGAAACCATGTGATTGCAACTGAACTTCTTAACCATGTTCATTCCTCAAACTCTTTGTATGTGTACACACACACACATGTTTTTTGTGTTGAATATTACAGTATTTAGAGGGATGGAACATTGAGTGCTTAGTCAATATACATTGCTTTGTATCAATATCACAATATGTATATGTGCCTGTGTATATTTATTTGTTTAGATGTAAGAGAAGCTGAAGTTCAGTCAAAAATTGTAAAATATGTATAATATCGTTTTTCTTCCATATTTTGGCATTACTGTTGAATTTCTGAATTTGGAATCACTTCAGGGTGTAAGTAAATTTTCTTTTCTCATGGTTAAAACAAAGATATGCAAATCTTTGAAATAACTCTTTATATTAAAAGACTCCCTGTTATAATGTATCTGCGTCTGTTGTTGACAATAGGAAAGAATAATACTGAAGCTAATTAATTTGCATTCTGTCTGAAAGTTGTTTCAATAAGAAGCCATTGTATAAAGCTTAGTGTTCTTGTATGACAAAGTTCTCATTTATCAATTAATCTTTTTCTGTTCACAACAAAATGTGTTTCTACCAGAACCAACAACATTGTCAGAAATTATTGGAAAATGTTGAGTACAAATGTTTATCTTGTGCATGGAGATGTTTCAGGATTTGATCTAGTGTTTTAGAGTTATTTGATTAAAACTGATTGGCATGGGAGCTAGTTTTCGAAGCAGTTTTTACAAATCTGGAAAATATAGTTTTCTTCTTGTAATTGAATAATGAAAATAGGAATAAAGTTTTCAAAAATCATTTTGTTACTCTTCAAACTGAAACAGCCTGCTTGTGAAATTAACGTGCAAGTAGCTGAGCACTCTACAGACACAAAGTGTGACAAGGCTGGACCTTTGAAATACAGGTACTATTCATTTTTGTCAGCTGAGTGGACTGGAGCAACGTGAAATAAAGTGTCTTGCTCAAGGGCACAACGTGTCACTGGGAATTGAACTCACAACCTTGCGATCATGAGCCAAATACCCTAACCACTAAGCCACACACCTTCGCTGTATGTGTCAATGCTTAGTTATTCACATTGTTTTGTGGTTTTGAGATTTCAGTGATGTGATTGTTTATTTTACAATGACATTGTAGAGTAGGTGAAAGAGGTTGGATACAGCCAGTTTGAACATTAAATGAGTGAAATATTTTTGCTGGATATGGCAGGTTTAAATGCTAAAGGGTCAATGTGCCTAATAACATTTTGTATCTGACATAGTTTGGGTTTATGCTCTGTGATATTTGTACTCTTAATATATTTAGTTTAACATAAATTTATGTGTGTATGCATGCATATATATGTCTGTTAATTTTTTAATGTATTTCATACTTTTCTCACTACTCTCTTTCCCTACTTTTTTTTATGACTTTCTAATTTATCCTGGAACTCTGAATATTTATTTGGTTTCCTCAAACAGTATGTAAGTAAAACATTCCTATATTTATTTACTATATTCATTTTTTTTTTAGGTTTTCAAGAATCATGTTTTTCTCTTTTTTTTTTAAACATCCTACTTTTGGCATTATGTCGTGCTTGAGAAGAAGACCCATCAAACCAAGTAAAATTGCATTTGTGGCAGATACTGGTGTCATGCAAATTGGCACCTGTGCCAGTGGCACATAATAGCACCCCAGTGTCACACAAATGGTACCCATCCTGGCAGCATGTGAAAATGCCCATTACACTCTCGGAGTGGTTGACGTTAGGAAGGGCATCCAGCCATAGAAAACCATGCCAAATCAGATTGGAGTCTGGTGCAGCCTTCCAGCATGCCAGTCCAGTCAAACTGCCTAACCCATGCCAGCATGGGCAATGGACGTTAAATGATGATGGTGATGATGATCACTGCTAAGGAAATGTAGAAACTTCTTCAGGCCACTTCAACTTCCTTCTTGATTGTATAAGCAGTATAAACATGTCTCATTTCTGTCCATGGCTTTCCATTACTGAGATATTTTATGAGCTAATATTCAAGGTGTTCATCTCATAAACAGGAGGTTGTATGTTCAATTCTAGAACCATGCACTTCATTTCATGTTACTTCAGTCTTGTCAGCTGTAAATAAGTACAAGCTGAGTGCCAGGGCAGGTGTCTCTCTCTTTCTAGCTCTCAAATTCTGGATGTTCCACTGAGTCCTGAGTAATGAAATATATGTGCAACAATGAATCAGAGGTGGGGGATGAGCAATCTAATGATAGCCTAAGTTCATGAAAATCTGTTAAAATTTTTAAAATTAAATGAAGTTTATTTACTTTCATGAACTTTAAGATCGTTGGTACCAGAACCAAATATCAGATTCTTGTTTCTCCTTAAATAATCATTAAAAGTTCTTTAAATGGTTTGTTTTAGTAATTTTCTCTATATTATTTCCATTATCAACAATACTAAACAAATATTGTATTTCTTTGATTTCATTATAACATGTTACATATTAGCTAGCTTCAATTAACATGTGTAAATAAAACGGGATATTTTGTTGTCTAATTTAAGTTTCCAGTAAGTACAAGATTAATAGTGTTTCAATTAAATGACAGACATTCAACCTGCCAGTCAAATCATCACAATCATCATCATGAAATGTTTATTAGAAACCAAAAAACATTGGATATAATTGTCCTTATTGATTTTACTTTATAAATTAGATACTAAGTCAAGTTAATAGAGTACCTGTCTGTGTCACAGCACTGGAATATCAATAACATCAAGATAATTCTCTTTAAATGTCAATTTGGTGGGATTACAAAGGCGTTGTGTATTTTGAGCTGCTTCCAAGGAACTAAACAATCAATTCAGATGTTTACTGTCAACAACTAATGAAACTGGAGGAAGCAATCAAAGAAAAACAGCCAGAATTGGCAAATCATAAAGGAATCGTGTTCCACCATGACAATACTAGACCACATGTCTTTGCTGACTCATGAAATATTATTGGAGCTTGGTTCGGAAGTGATGTCATATCCTACATATAACCCTGACCTTGCACTATCAGATTACCATTTATTTCGAAGTTTGCAAAATTCTTTGAATAGCAAAACTTTCAATAATGATGATGGCCACCTGAAGTCACACTAGCTTCAGTTTTTGGCTGATAAGGACCAGAAGTTCTATGAGCACAGAATCATGAAGTTGTCAGAAAGATGGCAAAAGGTCATCAAACAAAATGGGAAATTTATAATTAATTAAAGTTCATTCTTTGTATGAAAAAAAAAAATGACTTTTATTTCACACTAAAAAGCCGAAATTACTTTCTTGCCAACCCAGTACTTTCTAATTGGAAAGTTCACCTAATGTTTATATCTGTTGACCATATGTCGACCAGTGCACCTAAACGGTTCACTTGACCTCTGGCTTTGTTATCAGTGTACTTTGGGAAGTACTCTCTGAGTCACTACTAGCTCATCAAGCCTTGAGATCAATAAACTACTGTTCGTTAACTAACACAAGACTGCTCTTTACATATAGAAGTATTTCTTTGTTTCTGGTATAGTTTAACTTCTCCACCACCTTCTTCACCATCACTATCATTGCTACTATCATCAATTCATTCACCACCGTCCCTGTCACCTCTGTGCACCTTTGTAACTACTACTACTACTAGCACCTCCATCACCACCATCAGTACTACTACTACTACTACTACTGCTGCCACCATCATCACTATTACTACTACTATTAACACCACCATCACTACTACTACCTCCACCATTACTATTACTACCTCTTCTACCACCATCACTACTTCTACTACTACCTCCACCACCATCATCACTACTCCTACTGCTGCTAACACCTCCCCCACCATGACTATTACTACTAACACATCCACCACCACCATCACTACTACTTCTACTGTCATCATTGCTGCTATGATACATCTATTGTTGCTGTACTACTCCACTGTCACTAACACAACTGTAGCCACAACAGTCACTCTCACTGTTGTTATTGCCAACATTAACACTATTACTTCTGCCATTACCATCATCACTATAGCAGTCACTGCCACCACTGCTTCCTAACCACCACCACTGCTTCCTAACCACCACCACTACTACTATCACTAACACCATTATCTCACTCACTGTAATAGCCATCTTTTTATTACTGTTATCATCATCACCACCAGCACTATCCATCTACCACTACTATTATCACCATCACTATCACTTCTCTATCACTAGTATCACCCTCCCCACCACCACAACTACAGCTCTATCACTATTACTATCACCACCACTACTGCCACTATTAGTAATGCTGTCCCTGTCACAACTACCACTTGTTAAGAGACACTGTCCAACTTCCATGATTGGTTGATTCTATTCTGTATTGATTAATAGTGGTAAACAACCCCTTCTCATAAGGACCTCCGACTATTTATAAATTTCTGAAAACCCCTTTGTCTGTCATGTACCACATGATGCACTGATGATGTTTTGACTTGTTTCTTTTTACAAAGTCTCAGATTTATAAAGAAAGAAGTGAGATTTTGTCATGTCCATGTTTCTCTACTGAGCATTAGCACTGATACAACTGAACTGAAATGGCCACAATTTGAAATCAAGACCATGCTTGGGTCTTAGCTCACTAAAAGCTTCTATTTCTATTGCACTCACTGTGTATGTCTATGTTAAAATTTATCTATTAGATTACATTACTTCTGACGACTTCTATGACAGCACTACTACGATATATTTTCTTCGTTATTTCTGCACTTTGTCACAAGAATATGTCTGCTATCATCATCATCATGGATTGTAAAATTGCATTTAGTATCTTTCCTTTTGTTTGATGCGTTGGTCTGGTCCAGTTGCAACTGCTGGGAACATGGAGGGGACTTACATTAACATATTGGGTATGATCTGCATAGACCTTTAGATTTTCACCACAATGCTCTTGTGAAGCTGTATCTCATTGAGGAAGTAAAGAGGCAGTCAATTTGACTGGTGGAGCAGGACATAAGGCCCAATCGCTACATGTTTAGTAGTAAAGACCTCTTAAGGGCCTTCTGCCCAGAAGGAGAGAAAAATTAAGAGGGTAGAAACAACAGCAGCAGACCCCAGCAGTGAAGACCATAGATGCTGCTAATAATGTTTCCAGAGCCTCACTAATCACAGCTCTGAGAATAACTGGAGTAGAAGCAAAGTCAAGTAGAATTATGTTGTCCTCAGTGCTACTCATGCCAATGGCGGATGAGGTAGAGCAGAGAAAGGACAAGGTATACACGCCTCAAGCACTGAACTGGCCAGAGTTACCAAGCAGCAGTTGTTTTCCATCATCTTGAGATATTGTTGAGGAGGAGATAGAACATAGAGAAGGATGGGATGGAAACTGTTTAGGAAAATAAAACCAGTAAAAGATGCAAAAGTCTGGGCCCCAGTCTAAAAGAACAAAACAAAGAACAAGTAGGCTACTGGAAGTTCCTCATGGTAGGGCACCTGTCTGCTTGCTGAGCCTAATCTTCATGGTCATCCGAATCAGTGGTGAGAACCTGGTGCAAATTGTGAATGAGCTGAACAAACGCAAGAGGAATTAATACAGTGTTGATTTATAAGGAGATGGGAGATGATTTACTACTAAATATTACTCTTATACTTTTTGGATCTCATTTAAATAATAGTAGTTGTTACCTTCATTGTACCCTACACAGGTCTAGAACATGACAGTACCAGTTTTGTTTGGGATTGCTATATTGTTCGGCTTCATTGTATTGCTATATTGTTCGGCTTCATTGTATTGCTATATTGTTCGGTAGCAACTGATCTACACACCAGCCACAGACCTAGCATGCTGGATTGCCATTTTCTTGTCTGGTTTGTAATGTGGTGAGCAACACGCCATCATTTGCATAGACTCTCTGTTGAATGAGGTACATGAGTTACCTTTTCTTTGTATTGCCAAATGTTTAATGAATTGATACCACAGCAGTTATACCTACCATGGCTTTCTTTTGCTGTAGTAAACTCACACTCCATTCTTTTCTTTACTTCTCTGTCTATTTGGCTATCTATAACAAGGCTTTCAGACTTCTGAAAGATTGTCTCTCAACCAAGTCTTTTCATTTAAGGTCAACCCTTATTTCCGATGGCTATAAAGTGATAAGCAATGTGGTAGGCATTGACTTTAAAAGTATTGCTCTTATTTTTGCTTGGGAAATTTAGTTATCATTGTGGTTGATATATATATATATATATATATATATATGAAAAATTGAAAAGGAGACAAACACTCAGGATGCACACTCATATATATAGTATTAGAGAATTGATTTTAATTGAGTTTTTACCTGTAATTTTGGATTTTATCCCTAATATT
>NC_068981.1:81804189-81822882 GCF_001194135.2 Octopus bimaculoides | reverse complement strand
ACACACACACACACACACACACACACACACACACACACACACACACACACATGTCTGCATGTCATGAGCCTGAGTAATTCACAAAGACTATTGAGACCTTTCAGAAAGGTGTCTTCTCTCACTTTCTTCTTTCCTATTGTTAGTTGGATGTCCATCACAACAACACCCCATTATACCCAACTGACATGGTAAATGGCTAAATGTAAGGTGTTTCCTACTTTGCAGGGGTTTGTTTTGTTTTCCAGCCTCCCACCTCTGTAATAAATAATACTCATTTGAATTTCTTCACAACTTATTCATTTATATTTTTAATTTAGTTATATTTATATATATTAACTTTCATTAATGTTGCTTTTCTTTTTTTATTTTGGATTTTCTTTCATCATTGCCCCCACTTCATATTTGGCAGTGGGTTAGTTGCAATAAATCCAAAGGTACAGACAACTTAATACTTAGAAATAGTTGTAGTTGTAAAATTAAATCTATTTTAATGTGTCCATATACAGTGAAAAACTAAAGAACAGGGCAAGTCAAAAGCTGTGTTAAAATGGCAGCAGTTGGGTTGAGGTTAAATATTTTATTCATACAACATCCATTGTTACAGGCAAGAAGGGAGCTTTATCATCCTGGCTTCATCATATTATTTTTCTTTCCTTTTTTTAAATTTCAGACATCATTCTGATTATTTATTTAAATTGATTATTTATGTAGCAAGAGAACAGCTCCTGATATATTGTTCTCCTGTCCACACACACACACATATTTTCACTCAACTGTTAATACCAGTTCCCTCATTCCTCCCCTCACTTTCTTTTTGTAGCCAACTTCAGCTCCCCAGCTGCTGCTAATGCCAACCTTCAATGAAGAGTTTGAAGACTTGCTCACTTCATAACAATACTCATGCCAATGTCACTTTTTTTGTTTGTTTGTTTTTTGTTTTTTTACACATTAATCAGAAATGAAATTTATATAATTGGCAATAGGTTCTCTAAATAAATAAGAAAATTACTATTTCTTACATATTTTTTATTCTTCTTTTTACATTTATTTTAAGATTAAAGGATTCATAATCAGATCTCTTTTTTAAAAAGAAGGGAAAGAAGTGTTCCTCTTGGATATGAGTGAGCACAAGACTGATTTAGCATTTCATTCTTTCTTTTCTTGGGGAACCTCACTAAATTAAGTTAAATTTTCCTAGATCTTCTTTGAACTAAGTGAAGTTGTTTTATCCAGAAATTAAAACTGGTTCAAGCAGTGCATTTGCTATTTATTTACACTAAACTTGCACAACATACAAATATATATGTGTGTGTGTGTGTGTGTGTGTGTGTATGAGAGGGAGAGAGATTTAAATATAGTATCAATTTATTGTATTTCTTAACCTTAACTGATAGCTCTCTTTAACATGGCCATTTTAAATACCAGTTATTCTCTGATAACAATCAAGATACTCAGTACTAATGAAAAGAAGCAAGAACTCATTCATGATACATTCTTCTGGAGATCCTGATATGGATACATATTGGTTGACCGTCCAGCAAAAATCCTTCAACCAGTTCTCTATAGAAAAAGGGTGTTTTCCTGCCAATCTCCCCAAAGTCTATGCAGGAAAGTGATAGGTGGTATAATCAAGTAATGCAAATCAAAGAATGATCATTCACAAAATATTAACTTTATTCTATTTCATATGTGTATTTTGTGTGCAAGATTCTTGATGTGGATACGTGTGTTGAAAGATTAACTTTATTGATTCTTATTTATAACACTAATATGGTGTCTCTTTCTCATCCTTTGTCTCTTTCACCTCTTCACAATTAAATATGATTTGGTAGCAGAGAAAAACTTTACTTTTCATGCCACATGCCTTTACTGCTGTTTTATATGTCATGTAATCACAAATAGATATATGATAGTTTATATGACACACTTTTCTTTTCCAAAATAATATTTCAGAACAAGGTTTATCAACTTTTACCACAGTAATTTCATCAATCTATTCCAACAATAAAGAAGCAATCCAAGAACAATGAAACAAATTTTAACACAAAACTAACCCTTTTGTTACCAAATTATGTTGATACACATTACCATTGTTTCAATTAATTTTGAAAATAATAATTTTTTTTTAATAATTTTCTTTCTTTTAAGTTGGTAGCTGGAACATAAATTAACATAGAATTTTGATGGGCTATTTGAATTTAGTTGATTTTAAAACAAGAAGTTTGTATCATAGAATTAGTCTCAAGTGCATTGGGATCAAAAGGGTTTCTAGTCAATGGATGAAAGACGGCTAGCTGCCAGAATCGTTAGCATGCTGGACAAACTGCTTAGTGGCATCTTGTCCGTCTTTACATTCTGAGTTCAAATTCTGCTGAGTTTGACTTTCCCTTTCATCCCTTCAGGGTTGATAATATAAGTGCCAGTTGAATACTGGGGTTGATGTAATCGTCTTATCCCCTCCCCTGAAATCACTGACCTTGTGCCAAAATTTGAAACTAATATTTAATGCATGAAGGATCAAGTACCAGCTCAATGGCAAGAATGTTATTTAGCCCCTAAGTAAAGCCTGATTAGATCTTACTATGGTTTTAAGCATTCCAACCAGTAGTGACCAGGTCATCCCATCATATTTTCACACAGTGTATCTCGGACTATATTATCCAAAATATCTATGCTTTTCGAGAGGATAAGTTGAGATTTCACATTAATTCATTTGCTATCTTTAGTAAGATTAGTGACCATTAGTGGCCCTCATTTTTTTTTTTCTTTTTTCTTATAATATACATTTGAATATTGTGCGAAGTAATGTCGGTGGTGATGCAGTGAAAGAACTCAGAGATGTGGCAGCAATACAGGAATGGGTGATAGTGGAATGGGGATCCCGTTGTTGAAAAGACCTACCACAGAGTGTTTGCTTCATGTCTATACTCATCTTCATTTTACACACACACACACACACACAATCCCTCTCTTTCTCTCTCTCTCTCTCTCTCTATTCCTCTCTTCTATTTTTCTTCCCCTGTATTTACACTTTTATACATGTTTTTTTTTTTTTTGGTTTTTGTTTCTTTTTCTGAGACCACTTCCCTCATGTTCTTTCCTCACTTTGTTTCTTTTTTAAAACAATTACTTTTGTGATTTGTTTATGGGCAGGGGTTGGGTGTATGCATGTGCAAGTGGGTGACATGAATGGGAGTATGTGTATGTATATGTAATTATTTGTAATGTTGTGTGCATGCATGTGTGTATGTGTAAATAAATACATTCAAATATCCATATGTCCTTCCAATTCTATGTATGAATATGCGTGCATATATATGTATATAAATATATATAAACACACAAACACACACACGAAACATATTTGCATGTGTGCATACACACACACATGCACTTAAACTTCTGTTTTTAAAGATAGGTAATTTTCATCATTGTCATCACCTCCACCTTCACTGCCACCATCCCCATCACCACTACCATCTAGGTTGAGTATTTTCTACTGTTTTACAAACACTGATGTTTCTGTGTGCCTATTTGTGTTAGTAAGGAAGGAAAAAAAAAAAAAAAGGTAAATACAATAAAAATACCATCAACCAGTTCAGTTCTGGTAGTCTAGTGTTTTCTCATATATTATTTGTTAATTGGTTGCTGCATGCTAACGAGATAGATTACACTGCAAATCAATGGGTGATGGGGAAACAAAAGAATAATAAATATATAAAAGAGCAGCTGCTGCTGCAACAAGGAAAACTAAACTAAACAATCAGCAAAAATCAAGTAAATTTTTGCTTATGTTACCTTTTTTTCTTTTTTTTTTATGCAGCTATTTTTTTTCTTTCTTTTTTTTTTTTTTTTTTTTTCTTTGTAGGGAGATGGGTTTGATTGATTAAATCAATCAACATCCATTATTTTGCTGGTATTTAATGTATCAATACTAGAAAGGTGACTCATTAAATCAATACTAGCTTTATTTGAAACTAAAAATACAGAGGCACAAATCTGGCCCTTCACCACCACCACCACCACCACGACCATCAACATGCATTTCTGTCAATTGTTCTGTATCCATACAATGTCCTTTGGCAGATGAAATTATTATTATTATCCGTTAGTATGCAGGGCGAAATGCTTAGCAGTATTTCGGCTGTTGCTATAATCTGAGTTCAAAATCTGCCAAGGTCAACATTGCCTTTCATCCTTTCGGGGTCAATAAATTAAGTACCAGTGAAACATTGGGGTCAATGTAATTGACAAGTCCCCTTCCCAAAAATTTCAGGCCTTGTGCCTATAATAGAAAGAATTATTATTATCATTATCGTTACTAAGGTGGTGAGCTGGTGAAATGTTTAGTGGTATTTCATCTGCCACTATGTTCTGAGTTCAAATTCCACCAGAGTCAACTTTGCTTTTCATCCTTTCAGGGTCGATAAATTAAGTACTAGGGTCAATGTGATTGACTGTACCCCTTCCTGCAAACTCCAGATCTTGTGCCTATAGTAGAAAGGATTATTATTAAGGCAGTAAGCTGGCAGAATCGTTAGCATGCCAGGCAAAATGCTTAGCAGTATTTCATCTATCTCTACATTCTGAGTTCAAATTCTGCTGAGGTTGACTTTGCCTTTCATCCTTTTGGGGTTGGTGAAATAAGTACCAGCCAATTTCAGGTCTTGTGCCTATAATAGTAAAGATTATTATTATGCTTAGTGGTATTTCACTCATCGCTATGGAAGTTTGTAGAAGAAATGTAAGGTCTCATAGCTTTGTCTTTTATGTAAGGGTTTAAAATATTATAGAATGTGTGTTATCTGCTAGCTTATAGCCAAAATGATAACACCCACCAACACATACACTCTCTCTCAGTCTTTAATTAAGGACAAGGCACCTAAATGTTAGATTCTTCACTCTTTCATAGCAATTAAACTTAAAGAATTCTCTTACAAACTTTCCAATGAGTTTTGGATTATTCTCATAATTGTTCTTTTGTTGACCACTAATACCTCTTCAGTGTCTTACATTTGTATAGTTTGTATTAAACAGACATTTTTTGACATTGCATTTTCTACATCTATTTTCTTCAGTGACAGTGTCATTGCAACCTAACATTTGAAATTCTGATATATCTCGAAATTTTTCTTGTTTCTTGATCATAATACAGCTATCACCACATTTTGCAATATTCATTTTTTCCATTGTCTCACCTTCCTTCATATTGCTACAGTAATTGTTCTCATGCTAAAAATTCTCCCAGTTATTCCATGTACCATTTATTAACAAAAGCGGTTTAGTAACAGAAATGGTAATGCTTGTTAGCTGATATTTTCTTTTCATTCCTTTATATTTAGAATTTATATCACCTGGTCTAGTTTTTACCTTGTTGCTGTATTTCCTTCTTTCGAAAAAGGATTTCAATAATTTATCAAACATCTTATGCACTGGGGATCAATTCTAGTGAATTTGACTCATCAGTATGAATTTGTGGTCTATTTTTTTTTTAGCAGATTACATTACTTAAGTGGCATGTACCAGACGTGTTTAAAAGCTTTGCTGGAGGTTGTCAAGAGTGAGAGACCACTGATGTGTGATGTAGGGAGACAAGTTCAAAGTAGTTATGACTCTTTGGAAGTAGCACTGAAAAGGAAAAGGGATTAAAGACCATAAAGTCGATTGTTGATGCTGTTTACTCCTGCAGGTCAGCTCTGGGTGAGCAAGACCTATGATCAAAGTTGTTCCAGCCATGATCATCCTGTTTTTCTGTATATAACAGACTACATTATTCAATGTATCCTTCTTTATTTAAATCAGTAGAGTGATTTGAAGAGGATTTAGCTGCTATTTCTAGTAGGTCAAGCGACTTTGTTGGACTCCCTTCATTAACCCTTTAGCATTCAGATTACTCTGTCAAATCATCATCGTCATCATTTAACATCTGTTTTTCATGTTGGCATGGGTTAGATGGTTTGACTGAAACCTGGTAAGCTGGGGAGCTGCACCAGGTTCCAATCTGATTTGGCATCATTTCTACAGTTGGATAACCCTCCTAATGCCTACCACTCCAAGAGTGGTTGGTGCTTATTCATTTACTTTGTTTTGAATTAATCATGCATTTTCTCACAGCTTTGAGATTTCATTGATGTCATTGCATTGTTTAATTTTACAATGATGTTGCAGGGTAGGTTTGAGAAGCTAGACATGGCCAGTTTGAACATGAAACAGATAGATTGTCTGGGCCAGATAAGGCCAGTTTAAATGTTAAAGGGTTGAAGTATCCTAATAGCCCTTGAGGTGATTACAGAGAGGGCCGTTGTTGGATAATTAGTCAGGTCAGACATGTTCTCTTTTGGAGCTATGACATGGGACTGCCATTTATTTCCTCAAGTTGGAGTAGATGTTGTAAGCTTCTACTAGAATTGAACTTTTGATCATACTTATTTCACATATATACTTTTGCTGATATTTTATTTTTGTGTATTTTTTATAAATATTTTTGCATGTTTTATTGAAACATTTCTGTGACGATTCATCTAGGGTGATAACACAGCATAAGATGCTCACAAACATCATCATCGTTCAACATCCTCTTTCCATGCTAGCATGGGTTGGACGATTTGACTGAGGACTGGTGAACCAGATGGCAACACCAGGCTCCAATCTGATTTGGCACAGTTTCTACAGCTGGATGCCCTTCCTAACGCCAACCACCGAGAGTGTAGTGAATTAAAATGAATTAAAATTATTTATAATAAATAACAATATTGATGATAACAGTAATCTATTATGTGACTTATTTTCAGTTTGTGCTTACAAATCTAAATAATTTTCTTTGTAGACTGCACTTCATTGGGCAGCAAAACATGGCAAACCAGATGTTGTTAAATTATTGTGTGGGAAGCCTGGTGTTAATGTGGACCAAAAGACAGTAAGTATTGTTTTGTTTTGATTATGTTTAATGAGAAATATCGCATGTGGACTAAAAACATAGACATAGCTACATAATACTCCTTGTGGAGAAACTGTGATATTAGAGAGAGAGAGAGAGAGAGAGAGAGATGCATGCATTTTGCAAAATATTACTAGAGAGTTATATGATAACTCATTAGTGATACACTCCAGACATCCCTTATACCTATATGCATGGAATGGTAGTCCAGAGGAAAACTTTGTTGACCTGCTCTGTATGGACATGAGATGTTGGTCTGCTGCCCTCATGTAGGATCATGAAGTTAGGCCAATCCAAGCAAACTCAGATTACTTTCCCCACAATCCTCAGTTATCTGAAAAGTATCGTGTTTCACATTTTACTTTTTCATGCTGGTGCAGACTATATTTGTAAACTATCCTCACTCTTGTTTTACATTGGAGAAATATGGCTGTCAGGCTAATTCGTTATATTCACTTTAACGAAATTCTTGAATAAAACAAAATGTTGTGGAACCTTTCATATTCTTATATATAAATCATGCCCGTGGGTATTTATGTCAGTCTTTTCAATACTCTTTAACACGATGATTTGATAGCATTTCTAATACAGTATTCACTTATAAAAGCTTTTAATGTACTTTGTAATATATTATGGTTGCATAACGAAATACAGTTCTCATACAGGTCATTAATAAGTGATATGACACAAGACTGAACAAATTTTTATGGGTTTCTCAGTCACTCAAATATCCCATTTAATCTTTTTCATATATGACTGGTGAATCAGCTGAAGCCAGTGCATCACTGTTCACACATACAGGTCTACAAGTGGTAGATACTGCTTGCATATTTGAAGTCAGCAAGTCATTTCTGATACATTTGGTGTCTCAGTTGACACTTCTGAATTTGTTATATTATCATCATTGTTTTACTGTCTACTTTTTTTTTTTTTTGCTTGTATGAGTTGTACAGAAAGTTGGAAAGGAATGGTAGTCATTTACAACAATCATGCAACATCAAGACAAGGTGATATAAACATAGACACACTTAGACACAAGTACACACACACTCACACACGATAGGCTTCTTTCAGTTTCCATCTACCAAATCCACTCACAAGACTTTGGTCAATCCAGGGCTATTGTAGAAGACACCACTTGTACAAGGTGCTATGCAGTCGAACTGAGCTCCAAACTATGTAACTGTTGATTTGTGTGCTGTTATATTAGCTGTATGTTATGCACTGTTGTTATTGGTATATCTGGAGTTAGCAGGCCTCAGCTTATAGATGTGGTGGCACTACTGCCATGCCTGGAGTTATTGTATCACTGCTGATTCATCAGGACTGGTGAGCTGGCACTGATACATCTGCTGACACATATATAGCCATTATATCACTTCTCTCAACTTGGTACCATTATTAAACTAAACCTGTCGCCACCACCACCACCACTACCTCTTTGCTTTGTGTTCCAACCATCCAACAACAACAATGGAGAAAATTATGTTAAGTACACAGATTACTGTAGTCTTTATGTTAGAATCTGAACTACTACAGAAGAGTTCACGCACTTGTGTATGTATGTGTATATATGTACATACTATTTGTGCATGTACATGTTATTTGTGCATGTGTATGTGATATTTGTGTATTTCTGCTTGTATTGAAGAAGAGCAGAGAAGAATAAAGCTTTTTACATAAGTTGTGTAAACATTAAATTAACTACTTTCTATAAAAACCAACATTAATAACAAATGCTGCATCAATAACAACAATAGAAAGACGTATTCAGATTAAAAAACAAAAATAAGAGTAAAATACTGCTAAGTGATAAATGAATAATGAGATAAAGTTCTGAGTTAAGAGATAAGCAATGCAAACCAAATTTATCTTATTTCAACATTCAAAAAGTCGTTTTTGCTTTCACAACAGAACTTATTTTTCTGAATTGATTTTCAAAATATATATATGTTACTTTTTAAATAAATAAAGATGCAGCATGCATTTATTTATCTCTGTTACCCATGCTTTCATAATGTCATTGTGTTTAAAACCACCTGCTCCTCACTCTTCTCTCTTACCTGCATCCATCAGGATACTCAGCTAAGTTCGTTTACCCATAAACAGGCAGCAGGAATAGGAAGAGGAATAACTTGTGCTGTAAGCAATGGCAGCACTAAGGAATCAATGAGTTTTTCACTTGCATGCAGTACTGAGTTCAGTTCTTCTGTCAGAAAAATGTTATCTATGAAAGGCCAACATTCTATCCATTGAAGAATTATCCCTCCGTTTAATGCTACAGAAGCAGACAGGGCTCTGTGGTTATAAGTTTGCATTGCAACCACATGGATCTGGGTTCATTCCCATTGTGTCTTCTGCTATAGCTTCAGGCCTACCAAAGATTTGCAAGTGAATTTGGTTAACAGAAACTATATGGATATGTATGTCTCATGCACAAACACACATATGAGTGTGTGTGTATCATGTAAAAAGCACTCAGCACAGTCTATAAAATGGTTGGCATTAGGAAGAGCATTCAGACATAGAAACGAAGCCAAATCAGACTGGAACCTGGCACAGCTCTCTGACTTGCCAGCTCTGATCTAACTGTTCAACCCATGCCAGCATGGAAAATGGATGTTAAAGGATGATGATGATGATGATATATATATATATATATATATATATATATATATGTAGCTACAATATTTTATATTTTACTTCTACTTTCATTCTCTTATTTCCCTCTATATTCCCTATTGATTCCTTTTCCATAATAATTCCTTATTTCGAACTCAAATATTCACCTCTATTAAACCATCTCACATCGTCTCTGATGAAGCAATATCCATGATATCCCAGAAACAGCTGCAAGACTATATCTATATCTTTTTTCCTTATAAATGTCCTGAAAACTCCTCGCAGCCTTGGCTTTGTTATCTCATGTTGTCTATAATATATAATGTAAGATCCAGGGATTGAGGTGTAGGAAGAAGGTTAGCTTCGAACAATTCTGCCCACTATGAAACATATGTAACCTGGATCTTACATACTCCATTCCATAACTTTTGTACATGCATATATGTATATATGTATGTATATAGATGTACGTATGTATGGTGTGTTCATTTGTGCACAAATATTGACATTCTACAGCCACGCTTGACACTGGCCAAGTAAAACAGTGATTATGATGTTTCCTTTCCTTGTTGACAGTAAGAGTGGTCATTTTGTGTGTTCAAAGAACTGTGGAATAAAAATAAAATCCCTAAGTTGAAAAAAAAAATCACATAAGGTCCATCAAGAGGAAGAACATCCAATCATAAAAACCCTGCCTCAAATATGTCCTCAGCCCAAGTTGCATGCTAACATGCAAAATGGACATTGAGCACACAAATAAATGAAAGTCATGGATAAGTACTTGTCTTATGAGCCATTTTGATTGATTAAAAAGATTAGTTATTTGCAGTATTGTTTCTTCTGACATAAATAATAATAATAAAATCAAAATCGAAATCGAACCATATTCGATGACTGGCACCTGCGCCAGTGGAGCACTAACATCACTGTCCGAGCGTGTTCATTGCCAGAGCAGCTGTCTTGCTTCCGTGCTAGTGGCCCGTAAATAGCACCATTTGAGCGTAATCATTACCAGCGTCGCCTTCTAGCACTTGTGCTGGTGGCACATTTAGAAAATCATTCGAGCGAGGTTGTTGCCAGTGCCACTGGACTGGCTCCCGTGCAGGTGGCACGTAAAAAAAACACCTTTTGAGCGAGGCCGTTGCCAGTACCGTGTGACTGGCCCTCGTGCTGATAGCACGTAAAAGCACCCACTACACTCTCGGAGTGGTTGGCGTTAAGAAGGGCATCCAGCTGTAGAAACTCTGCCAGATCAGATTGGAGCCTCGTGCAGCCTGCTGGCTTGCCAGTCCTCAGTCAAATCATCCAACCCATGCTAGCATGGAAAGCGGACGTTAAACGATGATGATGATGATGATGAAACGTTTCTACTATAGGTGTTATGCCTGAAATTTGGGAGGAGAGGACTAATTGATTGCATCAACTCCAGTGCTCATCTGATACATATTTTATCAACCTCAAAAAGATGAAAGGCAAAGTCAACCATGGCAGATTCTGGACTCCAAGGTCGACTTTGCCTTTCATCCTTTTAGGGTCAAATAATGATGATGTGGATGAAGTACAGTATGAGGTTATGATCAAGGATTACTGATTACATAATAAGTTAAAGCTTCACTGTAGTTATTATATGGTACTGCAGAACAAAGCAAGCAATACCTCTTAATTGCCTCAGCCTGTTTAGCTGACAAACAGGTTCCACACTCGTTTTACCTACCTCCATCTCAATGAATTTTGTCAAACACATGCAAGCATGGAAATGTGGCTATCAAAACAATGCTACTCATTTTATTGGATCCAGAGATATGAAAAGCTAAGTCAGTGCAAGCAGAATTTGAAACAAGATAGCATAAGCAACTTCTTTAGATCTCTACCATTTCTGACCATCCTGAACTAACAGAGAAGCCTCTAATGTAGTCAACCAACTTACTAGAAATAGCAGCCAAATGTAATACATATTACAACACTCTTCTGTCTATCTGAATAATGCTGTCCCAGCTATACTATGCACAGGGGAAAAAAATGTTGATGGGGATTACAGCTGGAATGCCTTTAATTATTATTGTGTAGTACCAGGGCTGACCTGAGGCTAAACAGTCATAACAACAGCACTACTCGTCAAGCTTTATCAAAGTAAAAAGAAATGAAAAAAAAAAAAATAATATTGATTTCTGTCTAAGTTCCACTGGGAATTGCATACTACAATGTATTTGTTGATTCTCATAATGCATTAGAAAAAGAAAAAAAATAAATAAATAAATAAATAAATCATAAGGATTTCCAACATTTGCCAAACCTTTCTTTGGTTTGCCTCTGGAGAAATCTGCCGACTCACAATTTGCTAAGCTTATAATTATCTCAACCACAACAAAGAAAATGAATAGGAGGGGAAAAAAAAATTAAAAAAAAAAAAAATCTAAAAGTGACTCTTGTTTCTTTTTTGTGCCTCATTTATTTGGGGAGAGAAAACCTCAAACACTATTCATATTTTAGTATATCACCGAGTGCAGGCAGATATTTTCTTGTCTGTAATTGCTATAATTACAAGTTTCAGTTTGTTAGTTTAGCGGTACAGCAAAACTTTGCTATTTAATTATTCATTTGTTTCCATTCAAAAACCTCCTGGCTTGCATCTTTTCATCAGTTCCATTAACTACTCACACAAAATATCCTGGTTCCCACTATTCGCCAAAGATACGGCTAACTGCTCTATAATAATATCATTATGTTATCAGGATTTACTAGACACATTTCTCCCCTGCTCTCTCTCTCTATCTCTCTCTCTCTCTCTCTCTCTCTCTCTCCATGCAAGTAACATTGGTAACTACTTGTAGACAGCCTTTTTCTCTCCCTCTACCCCTATCATAATTTCTTGGAATGTTGAATATTTTACAACTGTTATGATTATGCATTTATCCCAAAGCTTATCATCTTACTATTTAACACAGTTACTCAACAGCAGTCACAACAACAATGACAACCTGACATATCATTTACTATTAAAGATACATGCTGTTTGTTCTGGTTCCACATATAATCTTTGATTCAATTCTTTCTACTCTTTCTTAATCACCACTTTTCATGTGGTATTTCATTCCTAACTTGCTTCAGCTTCTGGCAAAGAATCAGTTTGTTTCTTAAACATTACACTAAAATTAATCAGTAAACCTTATTGACTGTCATAAATACATAATATCTCTTACATGTTTGCTTAAAAAGTTTCTTCCACTGCAATGTTTTAACAACAGATGTCTTCTTTATCATTAACCTCTTAATTGTAAAATCATTAGTGTAATTTTTTTTTAATTCTTTTTTTACAATTTTTGTTTTCATGAATAAAACAATATATTACAAGATGGCTCAGAGTACATGGCATCATATCTTATTATTGGAGTTGTGTGGTATTATTTAAGCAAAACATTTGATTGCACATAATTTTATCTCTCTAGAATAGACACAAAATGTTTATTATGATGGCGATTATGATAATCTTGATGTGAATGCTGATTGTAAGAGAGGGTTGAAGGCATGTGGCCTGGTGGTTAGGATGTTGGGCTCACAATCATAATGTGACGGGTTCAGTTTCTGGATCTAGTAGTGTATTGTGTCCTTGAAAAATACACTTCATTTGATATTATTCCATTCTGTTGAACTGAAATTTAATACCAGCTTTGTGCTAGTGCAGCTCTTCCTCCCCCTAGCTGTCACATCTCTTATGTTCCTCTGGATCAAAGTGTGGGAAAGCTGAAACAGTGTCTGGGTCTGCCAACAACTGCATAGATACCCAAAACAATAAGCAAAAGCCTGCCTGTGATGGCTACAGTTTAATTGTCAACTAAAATGATCCTTGTATGTATTCAATAGAATAACAGAAAGCCAGCCACGGTAGAATTTAAACTCAATGGTTTAGGAGGGAAACAAAGTATTGTAAAACATTTAGTTTGCCTATCATTGAAGGACACTGAAAGAGACTCTAATCACCTGACAGGCTAGAAACAGCAACCACGTTTCCCTCATTTCATCACCCGACAAACTCAAAAACAAAAAAAAGAACACAAAGATGACAGAGCACATTGGATAGTGTAGTACTAAAAGCACCGCAATTGAAAAACTGATAAGATGGTCATAAGTGATCATGCCTACTTGACCAGAACTGACTCCAAGCTAGTCATTGGCTACCACAACAGCTGATGAGATTGATAATAAAAACCATGAGGAAATAGGCATAGGAGTGGCTGTGTGGTAAGTAGCTTGCTTACCAACCACATGGTTCTGGGTTCAGTCCCACTGCGTGACATCTTGGGCAAGTGTCTTCTACTATTGCCTCAGGCCGACTAAAGCCTTGTGAGTGGATTTGGTAGACGGAAACTGAAAGAAGCCCGTCGTATATATGTATGTGTGTTTGTGTGTCTATGTTTTTCCCCCCCAACATCGCTTGACAACCGATGCTGGTGTGTTTATGTCGCCGTAACTTAGTGGTTCGGCAAAAGAGATCGATAGAATAAGTACTAGGCTTCTAAAGAATAAGTCCTGGGGTCAATTTGCTCGACTAAAGGCAGTGCTCCAGCATGGCCACAGTCAAAAGACTGAAACAAGTAAAAGAGTAAAAGAGTAAAACCATTTTTTCTCAGCATAACAACCCTGTTACCTTCATTTCGGTCATCATTACCTGCAGTTTATTCCAAAATAAAAATAATTTGCCTCAAATTTCATCTGACCTGTGAAAGCATAGAAAAGTGAACATTATTGTTGTTAATTATTAGGTTGTTGCACTCCCGATCCGGTGATCAGGATTTCAGTTCCTAGACTTGGCGGTGCATTGTGTTCGTGAGCGAAGCACTTAATCTCACATTCTTCTGTGATCACTTTCACACCTGAGGTGTAGTACGCTGTGCACCTGTTGAGACAATATCGATTTGATGGAGAGAGTGAGCTAATGTGCAGCACAGACATTTGATCACTATAAACAAATCTTTTGTGCAGGTCATTTGACAAAGGTTGAATACTCATACGTTATCTTTGATGGGAGAGTCCATCATTGCTATCATTAAGGTAGCGAACTGGTAGAATCATTAGTATGCTGGACAAAATGCTTAGTGGCATTTCGTCCGTCCTTACGTTCTGAGTTCAAGTTCTGCTGAGGTCGACTTTGTCTTTCATTCTTTCAGGATTGATGAAATAAGTCCCAGTTATGTACTGGGGTCAACATAATTGACTTGCTCCTTCCCTTAAAATTTCAGTCCTTGTGTTTTTAGTAGAAAGCATTATTACCTCTGTCTTAGCGAAGGCGGAGGTATTGTTTTCAGTCATGTTTGTCTGCTTGTCTCTGGACAAGGTATCTCAAGAACCCCTGGATGGATTTGGATGAAACTTTTAAGGTTGTTTGGCCTTGTGACTGGCACAAACTGATTAGATGTGGTGATCGAGCCAGTACCGGACAAGGATTCTGGATTATTTTTTTCTATTTTATTACCTAATTTTTGAGAGTGGTTGGGTTCATTTTCAGTATTCCCATTTGTGAGAGCAGTCAAGTTTATTTCAGATATTCTGATTTTAAAAATCATCTTCGGCTAATCGTTGAGAGGACATTGCTTTTGCTTTGGCAGAGATTTGCACTCTCTGAGTGCTCTTGTTGTTATTTGAATTTGCCTTTCATTCTTTCAAGATGTCGATAACATAAGTACCAGTTGAGTACTGGAGTCAATGTAATTGACTTACTCCTGCCCCAAAATTGCTGGCCTTGTGCCAAAATTTGAAATCATTGTTATTATTATGATGACAATGATGATGATTACAGTAAAAAAAATATCTTCTATATAGTTTTCTGATTTTTCTTTCTTCCATAAATGGAATCCTAACATAACCATGAATCATAGCATTGTTAGATCCATACATCTTTGCATCTACATTGTATTACAATTGACTCTACATAGTTTGTGGCAGTCACAGTTACCGGGATCACAAAATTGAGTTGATAATCGACAGTTCTATGTATATAATACATCATTACCTTGTAAATCTTGATACAACGTTCTCTGACCACATATGACAATGAGCTTTGGTTGCATGTATTCTCCCATTATGACACTAGTTCTATATATGGTGCCTCAACTTATAATATCCTTTTTGTGCAGGATCACCCATTACAAAAACTAATTGCTCTCTAACTCCTGACATTTGTCATGATGTTTGTAATTTATAAAACAGTAATTTATCCATCTCAGCATTTTCTCTGCTTAATTTAATTGGATTAGCACTCAGCTGTTGCAGTGTTAACCCATTTTTACTGTACAACTGGTTTTCTTTTGCTATTCAGCTCCTAATGCCCAAATTAGAAAAAAAAATAGTCGAAAGGGAGATTGCTATTTTTGAAAAGATTGTTCTATTTTGAGGGTAGGGAAAAAGAGGATAATCACTAAACATCTATTTAATATATTTGAAAAATTTGAAAATCTGTATGAACTTTTTTTCTTTGTACCTAAATACAGTATAGTCCATAATCTGTCATGCAAATTATTCTATGGAACTTGTACAAGTTTTAAACCATCAATCACCAAGGGAGGCAATTCATGTTCACGTTATATGCTACAGATGAGCTAGCTGAGAGTATCTAATACAGTGACTCATGGTTTGCAGTTCAGATCTTAACGATGGCCAGTTCTGCCCTTTCTTTGAGTAGATTGGTAAAATAGATGCCTATGATATATTGTGATCCATGCAAATGATCAAACTACTTAGCTTTACAAAAGAAAATAATAATAATAATCATTATTTTTGCATCAGTTATGCATGATAGGAATTATTTTACTGCAAACCAATTTTGATTCCCAGATGTAGCTATATCTCTTCATTTATCTTTTGGAAAAGCATGAATTTCCAAACTTCAGGCTTATAATTTTGTGTTGTATATAAGAAATCAATATTTTATGTACATTCATATAATTAAACTATTCTATTATGGAATAACCCATGTCGTATAATGCTAATAAAGATTATTTTGAACATTTAAATTTTATTCTAAATTTCATTATATTCCCATATCTAAATTAAATTTCATTTTCTTTCATATTGCAATTTGGCTATACCAGTTTGTAAGTATTACTATTTTTGTTTCATATTATTTTTATTCTTTTTTCATAATCTGCACTAGTTTTTTTTTCCACTGTTCAGTATTACTAAATCTTTCTAAAATGTATTTTTTTAATAACCATAAACAAAAAAGAATGCAAGTAATGTGGTATTATACTGCAGAATTTAACATTGATATTTATCTATTGTACAGCCACTAGTACAGTTTCTGTGAAGCCGGTGATGGCCTGCTTCTCTCTGACACCACCAGAGAGCACTTGCCTTAGAGGAATTTGGTTAAAGTAATGTTGTCATCCTTGATATAAAGCATTTTTCTCTGTCAAGCACCTGAAATGCTATCTTCACTCATCTCTTGGACTAGACACTAGGTAGCAGATCACACTATTGATGTGTGTGAAGATAGAGCTCTTTTTCTCCCTCCTTCATTCTGTCAATTTAATGTTTCTGCTTATGTATATATTCTGGCATACCCCATGGTTCAGTTTTGTTCCCCAACTTTCTGGGTTTTTTATGCACCAATGACTTACTTGCATACAACAAAACCCACACACAGATAACACTCTTTATTTCTTGCCTAACGTTCTCCAGCCATGCATCAACCACTCGCAACCTAGAACCACATGTCAGATTTGCATTGATTCAACACAGAGATCTCAAAGCCTCCTCCATTGGAGCTATGTTAATCGTGTCTCTTTCAATTGCAAGACAACACAAACACTGCTCATATCAAGAACACCTCATTGCACCACACTCCCACACCTCTTAATCCTGAGCAGTACTCAGCTGAAGCCCTCAAAGCTATTCTTATTACTAGCATCACTAAGAATCTCTCTTGGCAGAAACACATACCTTGCAAACCTGGGATTGCATCCCAACAACTGGCCTTTCTCTTCAGAACCAGATGATATTTCTGCCCCCAACAATTAGTGACACTCTACAAAGCTTAGGTGAGACCCACAACAGAGTATTTCTCTCACACTGGGGATGGTGGTGCTACACACACACACACACACACACACACACACACACACACGACTGTATCCAGGAAAGGTCACCTAGCAACCTCCAACTACTGACCCACAGGTGATATGCCTCTTCTCTCTGCCTTTTTTTGTGGTGGCAACAATGGTCTCACCTCACTGCCTTATGAGTGCTTTGGGAAAAGAAAGAACCAGGAGTCAACCTTGAGAGCAAATCAGAAAGCGGAGTCACTCAGGCAGTCCAGTGCCCACTTTGACACCTTTATGGCAACTCCTGGGTAAGTGGAGCTCTCCAGCCCTGTCATACAATTCAGCTAGAAGGCCACTCCAATGTAAGAGTTACAGCTTGCTGGACACTGCAGCTGTCTTAGTCTACTGAGCCACTGTGGTCAGACATCTACCCACTGAGCCACTGTGGTCAGACCTCCATCTACTGAGCCATTATGGTCACAATTCCAAGCCTAAAGAGTGACTTCCATGGACTGACTCTCACTTTAAAACTACTAAGCACAGGCAGGAGAAAAAGCCCTGAAGTTTCAAGGATCAGTTTACATAGCCACTTGAGGGTGTGTCACTCTTCCTCGTGATCTTCAGACACAAAGGAACTGCCATTGCAGGAAGAATAAAATTACTTATGTGGGATTTGAACTCAGGATGGAATAAATACCACAATATATATATATATATTTATATATATATAAAAGCTGCGTGAAAAAGTGCCACACCCTAACAGTTGAGGGAACCCGTGGAAGAGGTAGGCCCAGGAAGACCTGGGCTGAGGTGGTGAGGCAAGACCTTCGTACATTGGGCCTCACCGAGGCGATGACTACTGACCGAGACCTTTGGAAATGTGCTGTGCATGAGAAGACCCGGCAAGCCAAGTAAGATCGTTGCCAGTGCCCCTGGACTGGTTCTTGTGCGGGTGGCACATGAGATGCACCATTTTGAGCGTGGCCGTTGCCAGTGCCGCCTGACTGGCTCCTGTAGGATTTTCGAGCGAGATCGTTGCCAGTGCCCCTGGACTGGCTTGTGCGGGTGGCACATAAAAGACACCATTTCGAGCGTGGC
>NC_068981.1:81789601-81802200 GCF_001194135.2 Octopus bimaculoides | reverse complement strand
ATATTGTGTGTGTGTGTATATATATATATATATATATATATATATATATATATTATGTGTGTTTATATGTCTATGTATATATATATATTCGTCTATGTATATATATATTATATAGATTATATGTAATATATATAATATACTATATATCATATATATATATATATATAACATATAATATATATATATATATATATATATATCATATATATTATATATATATATCATATATATATTATATATATATCATATATATATTATATATATATCATATATATATTATATATATATCATATATATATTATATATATACCATATATATTATATATATATCATATATATATTACATATATATCATATATTATATATATATATCATATATATACCATATATATTACATATTATATATATTATATATATATATATATCTCCTACATATATATATATATATCTCCTACATATATATATATAATTTATGTATTATATATATTTAGTATATATAATATATATATTATATATAATTTATATATTGTATATATTTATTATATATATTCATTATGTATAATATATATATATCATATATATTTATATATTATATATAATTATTATATATAATATATATATTCATTATGTATAATATATATATATTATATATAATTTGTATATTATATATATTTGTTATATATAATTTATATATTATATTCTTCATATAGATAAATATTCTCCAATAAAATTCTTCTTTGCTGTTTCTTTTTTTTTTTTTTCTTTATTTGACTTACTTCTGCTTTCTGTCCCGTCTTTTAGTTTTTCCCACCAAGTTGTAATGCCATGTGCAACTGAGCTCTGTACATCATAGACCTATTATTTAAGTCACTGTGGTTGACTTTGCATTTCATCCTTATAGGGTTGATGTAGAAATATCATCATAGCAAATATTCTGCTCAATATCACATATTTACTTGTCATTTGCTTGACCTTAACCACTCAAACATGTCCCTTAGTGGCTGACAATATGGGCATCTCTGAGCAGTAGTAAGGAAACACTGGGGTCTATGTAAATGACTTAGCCCACTCTCCCAAAAATGCTGGCCTTATGTGCAAGCTTGGGACTATTATTATTAAGGCAGTGAGCTGGTAGAATCATTGGCATCTTTTTCCAGCTCTTTATGTTCTGAGTTCAAATGCTGCCAAAGCCGACTTTGCGTTTCATCTTTTCAGGATTGATAAAAGTAGTACCAGTTGAACACTGGTGTTGATGGAATCAACATTTCCTTTTCTTGCGCATTTGTTCGCCTTGTGCTAAAATTTGAACCCATTGTTATTAAGGCATCAAGCTGACAGAATTGTATCTGTACTGGACAAATACTTTGTGGCATTTCTTCCATCTGCATGTTCTCAGTCCAAACTCTGCCAACATTGGCTTAACTGTTAATCCTTTTGGGTAGGTAACACAAGTACCAGTTATGCACTGGGGTCGATGTAATCGACTCATCCTCTCCCCCAAAATTGTTGCCCTTGTGACTAAATTTGAAACCCTTATTATCATTACTATTATTATTATTATTATTATTATTATTATTATTATTATTATATCATCATCATCATCGAAGCAGCAAGCTGGCAGAATCATTAGCATGCTGGGTGAAATGCTTAGAGGTATTTTGTCTACCACTACGTTCTGAGTTCAAATTCCACTGAGGACAAGCTTGCTTTTCATCCTTTCAGGGTTGATAAATTAAGTACCAGTGAAACACTGGGGTTGATGTAATCGATTAATCCCTTCATCACAAATTTTGGGGCTTGTGCCTTTAGTAGAAAGGATTACTAATATCAGTAGTAGCAGTAGTAGTATGGCAGGCTAACAGAATCATTAGCATGCCAGACAAAATGCTTGGTGATATTTCTTTTGGATTTTCTGTGGAGGTTGACGTTGCCTTTCTGCATTTTAGGGTTGATAAAGTAAGTACCAGTCAAGCATTATAGTTAATGTAATTGACTAACACCTCCCCTATTACCTGTAGTAGAAAAGATTATTATTATTTTATGTTTGACTTTTGTTTTGCATTTGTACAAGTTGGATCCAAGTCTCACCCAGAGACCTCAAGAGACGACAAGTTAGAAGTTCATATAGGTGTTATGCCTAGGGTACCATATATTTGGATTATTATTATTATTATTATTATTATTATTATCATTATTATTATTATTATTATTATTATTATTATTAGCTTAACTTCGTTATATTTCTACTGCTTTAATTAAATTTCTTTATTTCCTTCCACAGGGTTTTACTCCTCTTCATCTTGCATCAATACAATGCCATGATGATGTCATTGAACTGCTAATTCAAACATACAGTAAGCAGCAGTCTGTTTTCCTTTCATATATATATATATATATTATATATTATTCATAATAATAATAAAGAGTATGGAGAGCTGTACATCCACAAAGTTTGTTTTAAAGAAATAATAATAATAATAATGAAATTATTGTGGAGTGGCTGTGTGGAAAGTAGCTTGCTTACCAACCACATGGTTCCGGGTTCAGTCCCACTGCGTGACACCTTGGGCAAGTGTCTTCTACTATAGCCTCGGGCCGACCAAAGCCTTGTGAGTGGATTTGGTAGACGGAAACCGAAAGAAGCCTGTCGTATATATGTTTGTGTGTCTGTGTTTGTCCCCCCACCATCGCTTGACAACCGATGCTGGTGTGTTTACGTCCCCGTAACTTAGCGGTTCGGCAAAAAGAGACCGATAGAATAAGTACTAGGCTTACAAAGAATAAGTCCTGGGGTCGATTTGCTCGACTAAAGGCGGTACTCCAGCATGGCCGCAGTCAAATGACTGAAACAAGTAAAAGAGTAAAAGAGTGCTAAAGGTGCACTACAACTCATCAAAGGTGCATGTACAGTACATAGAATTATATACAAAAGTTAGGAAAGTGAATAGTTTAAGAGTCACGATATACATGTGTGCATGCGTTTGGAGGGTGGGGGATATCAGGTGTAGCGTTGATGAATTTCAGGAAGCATGGAGGTTATAAAGGATACAATGTCTCGGCAACTAACAACTGATGCAGGTAGTTTGTTCCATGCCTCATCAACTCTGAGTGTGAAAAAATGTTTCCGAAAGTCATGGGAGCTGTGCTATTTTCCCTTTTGTAGGCATGCACATGGAGGGGTTCAAGGTGGTTGTTGGTGCAATGGTTAATAATTTTATGGGTGTTTACTAAGTCAGTTGCCAGAGGTCAGAGCTTCTGTATATCTATGCCCAGAGAAGCAAGGAATTCAGAATATGGTAGATGCATGATGGAGTGTATTCGCTTGGTTGCACGTCTCTGAAAAGTTTCCAGGAGGTCAATGTCCTGAGCAAGATAGGGGTTCCAGATTGGTGTTGCAAATTCCACTCATGCTTCTGCCACTGTGACTACTCACTGTTGCAAATGGTTAGCTGTTAACTGGAACTTAACCGAGAGCTAATACAGTATCCACCCGGATAATATATCCCGGATCTTTTTTAAAACGGGGGGCCACATTTTTCATTAATGTTTTACGTAGTGTTTTTGGTACCGAAAGACTTTCAAACTTCGTATACTTATCTATTTTGTGTTATAGAACAGAAAAATATTTTTGTATTCGAATTTATTTCATGTAAAAAATTGTCTTATTTCGATAATTTCAACCAATCACTGACGTCCATTCAGCCGATATACATTAAGTGCCGACTACATAAACAAACGATTCTTCGTTTTATTTGCTTTTTTCATTTTAAATTTGCTTTAACCCTAACCCTAACCCTAACTCTAACCCTAACCCTACGGTTAGGGTTAGGGTTAGAGTTAGGGTTAGGGTTAGGGTTAATTGTTTCAGAATCGTTTGTTTATGTAGTCGGCGCTTAATGTATATCGGCTGAATGGACGTCAGTGATTGGTTGAAATTACAGAAATACGACAACTTTAACATGGAATAATTTATGGATTTCTTTTTTTGTTAAGAAGACTAAGAGAAAAAGATGTTTTATATGACACATTCTACCAGTGTTCCAAGTTTCAAAGTGTTTCGTTAATGAAAAATGTGGCCCCCGTTTTAAAAAAGATCCTATATCCCTCCAAACTAACTTTTATATATATATATACATATATATATATATATATATAGTCCATTTTTTCTTTCACTTTTTATCTTCTAGTCAGGCAGAAAGGCAGTACATATAATTTCTTTACAGAGAAGGAAGGAGAATGTTTTCTCAAACTTGAGACCTATCCTGAATATTTGCATCAGTGTTCTCTCTCAGTGCATGACACTCAGGGCTGGTGTCTTCTACTATAGCTTCAGAGTGACAAATGTTTTGTGGGTAGTATTGATAGATGGAAACTACATGGGATCCTGTTGCATGTGTGTGCACAAATATTGATATTTCACAGCTTTTCCTGTCGTATCCCTGTATGAAGCAGGAAACAGTAATATGGTGTTTACATTCTCTGTTGATTCTCTACCCCATCACTCTTTGCTTTTCAAGACCAGTGATGTAAAAAGAATGCCGTACATGAAAAAAGGGTTTTACTAGAAAGCCATCCATCTATATAATACTGCCCCCACATAAGTCTGCACCTAACTTGTGCTAGCATTGTTGTTGGCACTCCGTTGC
The DNA here is from genome assembly GCF_001194135.2 of Octopus bimaculoides. Lineage (NCBI taxonomy): Eukaryota > Metazoa > Mollusca > Cephalopoda > Octopoda > Octopodidae > Octopus > Octopus bimaculoides. The sequence goes on along the minus strand of NC_068981.1, from coordinate 81,797,554 downwards.
TTACGACATCGAGGGTTCCAGTTGATCTGATCAACAAAACAGCCTGCTCGTGAAATTAATGTGCAAGTGGCTGAGCACTCTACAGACACATGTACCCTTAACGTAGTTCTCGGGGATATTCAGCATGACACAGTGTGACAAGGCTGACCCTTTGAATTACAGGCACAACAGAAACAGGAAGTAAGAGTGAGAGAAAGTTGTGGTGAAAGAGTACAGCAGGGTTCGCCACCATCCCCTGCCAGAGCTTTGTGGAGCTTTAGGTGTTTTCACTCTATAAACACTCATAACGCCCCGTCTGGGAATCGAAACCGCGATCCTATGACTACGAGTCCGCTGCCCTAACCACTGGGCCATTGCGCCTCTGCTAGCATAGAAAAATGGACACAAAACAAATGAGAGATAGCTTATAAGGGATGTATTGAAAATAGGCTATGACATTTTCCATGCATTCAACATATTTGAAGAAAAAAATTATCATCTTCAACCTTCTAAAATATCGTTTGAAATGCTCCAATTATTATAAATTACTCTTTTAATAGCTTATAACGCTAAAATCTTCCAAAGTGTGCAAATCTCTTTAAATTTCTTTTTTACCTTCATTTCTCTCTCTTTCTCCCCCCCCCCTCTACCTTCTCTCATTTCTTACGTTTTCTATTTCTTCACAGAAGCCAACCCAAACATCAGGGACCACAGTGGTAAGAAACCAAAGCAATATTTGAGCAGTTCTGCATCCGCCAGGTGTCAACGTAAGCAATCTTTGGATACTTATCCAGTATCACCAATCCGTAGCATTATTCCTCATGGAAATATAAGGGATAAAATACAACACCTCTCCTTGGCTTCTAGTGCTTCTTACAAAGTATGAAGCATTGGCATAATTACTAATAATTCATCATATATATATATATATATATATATATATATATATATATACTGGCCTTTATTAGTTTTAGGACAGAAATTTATTTTCTGTTTTTGTTTGCTTATTTTGCATGTTAAAATTTTTAATCCATTTCTTGCATATATATGCATAAAAAAAAAGTTTGAAAACGATTTCAAAATGGTTACATTGTGACAAACTAATCTGTGATGTTAAGTCAATATTTTATTTTTAAATTGTTAAAAAAAAGAATTAACTTCAAGAATTTTTGTTTGATAACGAATGTTGAACGAATTGCTTTTTACTTTTGTGTGTGTGTGTGTGTGTGTGTGTGTGTGTGTGTGTGTGTGTATTTTGTGTAACTGTTTATGAACAAATTCTAGTCGATTTGCATAATTTAGAAGGAGATAACTCTTGACAAAATGTCACAGTTATCCTTCTTAGTATTTTATTTTCAGTCGTTTCTTTCATCAAAATCCCTCGTTTCTTTGTTTTGTTTTACAAGTCATTCCACCAGAAGATGATGAAAATAGACACAACTCGTGTGTTTTCAGTATTAATTTAATCGACTATGTCCTCTTCATTAATGAAAAGGATAACTGATTTCATTGTCTTCGAAAGAAAATCAGACATAAAAAGTAGAGTACCAGAAAGTATACATTCTGGTATTTAACTACTCTTAAATTTCAAATTCTAGGTTATCTTTTGTCACTCTTTTTGGGTCGATTAATTGAGGTTCAGTGAAGTTATATCAACTATAACACTTTCAAATATGTGTTGCCATGGACCTGTGATATAATCGTAGTTATTGTTGTTGTCATTATTATAATAAGATGGTTGGGGGTCTGGAAACAGAAGAGCAGTTTTTTTACAGTATTCAGTTTTCTTCCACGACTTTGAGTTCAGATCTCCCTGTAATCGACTTACTCTGCTCATATATCTGGGATCTTGAACTCAATTCAGTCAATCAACTCAATACTTCACCTATTTGTGGTGTTTTTATTTTTTCCTATCCTTTCGGAATTTATAAATTGACTACCACCAATATTCTTCAGTGGATAAAACATGATGTTTTTACTACAAATTTGTGGTCTTAAACGAATGTGCCTTGTCTTTGGCCCCTTCAGGAGTTCTATGGTACTATTGTAACATATGACATGTCTTGGCTAACTAAATCTTACAGAGCCATCCCTCTTCAATTTGTGATCTTATGTTAATATAAGAAAATCATTTTTATAATTATTTATATTTCACTGAGAGAGTAATATAAAATTGGAAAACCATATGGTTTATCAATTTCATTATAGTAATTACTTTCCCTTTTCTCAGTTCCAGTTTCCATGACTAAGTTTACATATTACCTGAAATATACAGGTGTTAATGCTACGTATAATAATCCATTCTTTTTCAACAGTTGGTCTCATGCCTGCGTACAAGAATCATCTTTTAGCATTGAATGTGTTTCCTTGCTGGCATGGGTTTAATAAGCAACACTATGACATACAGTAGTACCTCGCTTTTTGAAAAACTCTGATCGCAAATAAATTGTGCTTTATATATATATGGATATATATAATATAGATATATATAAAGCATGATTTGTTCATGATCAGAAGCGTTCATAAACCGGAGTACTACTGTATTAAAGGAATATGAGAAAGACAGGAGATGAAGTACGATTTATTCGTGATCAGAGTTGTTCAAAAACCGAGTTTCTACTGTACAGTCATTCTAGTCAATCCGTTATGATCTCATTCTGCATACAGTGGCTGCTATCTTAAATGCCCACATACTCTCTCAGCTCGTTTTTTGTTCTGGTTTTCAAGTAAGTTATGACTGCAAATCTAATAAAGTATATTCGACTCATTTCTCTCCAACCCCTTCCAGATTTTCTGCGTTCATTGTCACATCATCATTTTGTTGTCACTTATGACATACTATAGAAAAGCAGCAAGTGTGCTGCTATTCAAGTTAGCACTCTATTTCCATTCTTGACTAAAACTATTAGAATTCACTCACGTTGTTGTTGTTAAGTCCGAGGCCAGACCTGAGTGAGCAAACATGTAATTCATGACACTCCAGCCTTGACTGCCCTGTCTTTTTAGAGGTGTATAGACCTACATTTTAATTTAGTGCCCAGGGAATTTGGTTGCTATTTCTAGTATGTGTAAAAGCCATGTAGAAGCTCCCAGTTTATGTATGTAAGGACTCCATGCATTGCTTTGTCTGGAGGTCTTTAATACTGTTAAAATGACTCTACTTGTACCCAGCCTGTTAATGTTTATACAGAAGTAACACACATTCCAGTTACATCTATTAGAAATCCAATGATGAATATCGTTTTATCTACCTGCAATAGAGAATATAATTCAAGAGCTGAATCAGTGTAATTTTTGAGTCTTTCTGTTCTAATGAGATACTAATGGCAACATAGTTTCCTTGATTTCATCTGCTGCCATTATTTTCTCTTTTTGTCCTTTTTTTTCTCTCTTTTTTTTTTTTTTTTGGTCCTTGAAATTTATTATGGAAGAACAGTCATTCTTCAAAAAAAAAAAAAATTTGAATGTTAAGCCAAAGTTTTACAGCATGTATAACTAGTCTGAAAAATATTTTAATTTGATCAATATTTACTTTCAAATTCAAAAGTGAGATAGAATGTGCATTTGTGTACAAGATGTGCATTTCTCTGCAAGATGTGTATTTGTCTGCAAGCATGTGCATGTATGCGTGTGTGTATCCATTTGCATTAAAGCATTTCATTGCACACCTTTTGTTTATGAATGGGTTTAAATCCTGCCAAACTCAACTCTGCTTCTCATATTTTGGTGGTTGTGAGGTCATTGAAGCAAAGTCCAGTAAGTGACCACAAAAATCAATTCAATTGATAGTAACCCTTCCCTATAAATATTGGTTTTGTATCTAAAAAACAAACTAATATGTTTAATAATCACTGCATTAAGATGGTAAAAAGAGGATTGAGTATTTTTGTGTGCTTTGGAGTTTCTATTTTTTTGTTTTGTTTTAGCCAGTCCACTAAATCATTGTTATTCATCAATGATCAGTTACATTCTATGATTGATTTCTCTACTTAAAAAAAAAAAGCTATAATTTCATTTGCTTTTTATTTATTTTTTTCTCTATTTTTGTATCTAATAGTTTTAATGGGGGGAGGAATTCTTCGAGCTGGTGTAAAAGTAAGTCTAGATTTCCTTATCATAAATAATTAGTTTTAAAACATTTATCTTTACTTACTCTTTCCACATCTATGTATCTCACGATCTTTCTTTCATTCATTCTATAACTACCTTCCATTCTATATTGGCCCATTTCCCTCTACAGTATATGTATGCACGTAGTTTATATAACTTTTCAGAAATAAAAGTACCCTATAACAACATTTCTCATTTCAAACATGAAAATTTGACTTCATTTGTGTATTAGTATCTTCCACACCTGTAATATTGTAATAACTTACTTACCTGAGCTGTATACTTAATCTCTCTCATTTCTTTCTTGAACATGAACATTTTTTTCATTTCTTCGTTTGACATTCGTTCTGACCCAAAGTTATCTAACTGTACAGCAAGTTTTTCAAATTAATTTCGTTCCTTTGAACATCCTCATTGATTTCCTTCTTCAACCAATACATTCTACTAAAATGTCTTGACTTGGAAGAGTTGTAAATACCAAGATTGTTTGTTGCTCTTACATGTTCACACCACAAGGGAGGTCACTGTGTTATGTACTCTAAAGTGGTTCATATATTCAAATCACATTTTACATTTAGAACTGGGGATCAAGTTATGTTGTGTGTGTATTTTATCTTTTACTTGTTTCAGTCATTGGACTGGAGCCATGCTGGGGCACCACCTTGAAGGACTTTCGTCAAACAAATCAAACCCAGTATTACGTTTGTTTTTTTTTTTTAACTCAAAGTTTTATTCTGTTGGTCTCCTTTGCCAATCTGCTATGTTATGGGGATGTTAAGAAACCAACATCGTGTGAAACAAAGATAGTCAATCACATTCAAATACAACAGATTTCTATGCAGTTTCTGTCTATCAAATTCACTCACAAGACTTTAGTTAGCTTGTGGCTTTCAGAGAAGACACTTTCTCAAGGTGCTGTGCTGTGGCACTGGGCTCAAAGCCATGTGATTGCAAAGCAAGCTTCTTAACAATACATCCATGCCTGCACCTATATATATATATATATATTCAAATTCTTTCTCTGTTTATTTTCTCGTGTTCCTTTCTGTTGAAGGGCATAGCCTCAAAACGTAAAACACTTTTTCACCTTCCCGAGCATTAAGCTATTACACCTGTTTGTTGTACACACCTGTCTTCATCTTTTGTTTTTTTGTAAATTCCAACTATATATGTATGATGGAGTCTCCTTTCGAAGACGATGTATGAGCGTTCAGCTCTTACAGAACAACCTGCACAAGTGCTTCATTTATAGTGAGCAAATGTTGATGTTGCACATTAGCTAATTTTCTCCATCAAATCGATGTCTGAACAGGGGCACAGTGTGCCATACATCAGGTGTTGAAGTGATTACAGAGCAATGTGAGATGAAGTGTTTTACTCAAGAACACAATGCACCTCCCAATCTTGAAATTGAAACCATGATATCGCAATCATGAGTGCAACACCTTCAACCTATATATAGATAGATAGATAGATAGATAGATAGATAGATATAGATATTGAATGTTTTCAGTAGAGTATTTGTTGGATAATATATTACATTATATGAAATATATTATTTAACAAATATCCTATTGAAAACATTCTTCAAAATAAATTACACACACACACATACAAAAAAAAGAAACATTGCCAACTTCTCACTTTGTACAATGTTAATAACAATACTGTTTATCATTACAACTCATTAGAAATATAATCTGTGGTTCAGTTTACAAAACAATTTAGCAGAATTAACACAATGATCTCTTTTGTTGAGCAAATGTATGAGACCACTCGTTATTTGATGTACATATAATAGACCAAAATATCCACTCTATATTTTCCAATCCTTATCAATTTCTTTAGTAATGAACATCTCACGATGATTTATACAGATAGCAAAACATACTGCATGATTTCTGTACGTAAAAATGTATGCAATTCCTGTTGTGGTGCTTGTAACTGAAAAAATTTCTAATCCATGAATAAACCAAGAATAATGTGGAAATTATACTAGCTTTAATGGTGACCATGATAGGTTATGTTTTTCCTTAATGTTATCAGTTAAAAAGGTATAAATACAGTGATCATCATCATCATTTAACGTCCGCTTTCCATGCTAGCATGGGTTGGACGATTTGACTGAGGACTGGTGAAACCGGATGGCAACACCAGCCTCCAATCTGATTTGGCAGAGTTTCTACAGCTGGATGCCCTTTCTAACGCCAACCACTCAGAGAGTGTAGTGGGTGCTTTTACATGTCACCCGCATGAAGGCCAGTCTGGTAATAATAACTTCTGACTTGTATTGACATTTGACAATTTCCCAATACATTCTACCCAGATATTAGAGGTATGAGCAATAACATGTACAGCCAAAATAGGTAACCAAATATTTGCAATGTATTTGAAGTTATGATCTGTAAGGTGGAAGATTAATTTTCTATCAGCTGAACCATTTCACGACAAAGCAGTAATAGATGGAGATTTATTTTTGCTTTTAACAACTCGGATGAGAGACTGGGTCCTTGCCATTTCATATACTGTGACACTCCATTCGAGTGATTTTAAATATTTATTTGGTGAAGGCTGTTGAGGTCACAAAAAAATAAAGAAATAGATGATGTTACTTCTAATTTGGTTGCTTTATACATCAGTTTGTGCAAAACTATTGATTTTGATTTCTGTAGAGTGTAGATGTAAGATCAAATTTTTCTAGTATAGTTGTGTTTAATTCTTTGTCAACTCTTTAGGATTAAGGTCCAAGTCTTCCAGAGTAGGATTTCAACACAAAATCATGGATAAGAAATAAAATGTCATTTCCTCCAAGAAACATTTAATGATTAGTATTTGTCTTTTAAAACTTCATGGCATGAAACAGAGGCGCAAGAAATTTCTTCCTAAATAAAGTGCCAGTCTTACTAGATTATTTGCTTGGTAGCAAGTTAATTCGAGACAATGTAAAATTAAGTAATGCTAACTAGATGCACAACTAAATACCTGCAGTGGATTTGAGTAGAAAACTTATGAACTGGTCAATCAATGCCATGTCCACTCAGTTGCTTTATTGCTCATAAGTAAATGAACTAACTATGACGAAGGTATTGAGTCTGCTCTACTCTTTATGTAACCATTCAACTTTATTATTGATTTCATTTTGTTTTAAGGCAACAAGCGGGCAGAATCATTGCATGCTTAGTAGCATTTTGTCCATCATTATATTCTGAGTTCAAATTCTGCTGAAGTCAACTTCACTTTTCACCTTTTTGGGATCAATAAATTAAGTACCAGTTGAATACTGGGGTCGATATGATCGACTTACCCCTTCCCCAAACATGCTGACCTTGTGCCAAAATTTGAAACCATTATTAATTTCATTTTGTTTTAAGGCAACAAGCTGGCAAAATTGATAACATGCTGGACAACATGCTAAGTAGTGTTTCATCTGTCTGTAAGTTCTGTGTTCAAATTCTACTGAGATTGACTTCGTCTTTTATTCTTTTATCATTGACAAAATAGATACCAGTCAAACACTGAGGTCAAAGTAACTAAACCCCTCTCTTAAAATTTCAGGCCTTATGTTTATAGTACTTTTTTTAAAATTAATTGTTTGGGTTTTTTGTTCTCCTTGTCACATAGGTCTTATGTTTTAGAAGTAGTAGTAAGTTAGCTATTGTATTCATTCATCTCTCTCACTCTCTTCAGGGCATAAATACCTTGAGTAGTTTTGCATCCTCAACAAAGAATTTAAAACCAATATGTTGGGTTTCAACTTGCTTGGAACTTACATCTCTCTATCTGGAACTTGCCTGGAATAATGCTGCAAAACTTTTCTTTCTTATATATATATATATATATATATATATATATATATATATATAT
>NC_068981.1:81787840-81788986 GCF_001194135.2 Octopus bimaculoides | reverse complement strand
TATGTATATATATATATATGTGTATATGTATGTATATACATGTTTATATATGTATACACACACACACACACACACACACACATATATATATATATATATACAAACATGTATGCATATATGTATATACATATATTTGTATGTGTGTGTGTGCGTTTGTCTTTCTATATTTTGTGTGTTGTGCATCTACATCTTTTATATAAGGATATGTTGCATATGCAAAGTGAAACAGTTTCTTCATATATACATATGTGCATGTGCATGCACACACACACGCACACACAAAAATGCATTATACACATACACACAATCTCTCTCTCTCTCACTCTTTGTTTTTTTTTTTTTATCTTCTCTCACTACGGTGTGTATGTAATGTAAAAACATCAGAAAGGTGTCTGTTCAAAGATTAGGAGTTAACTGGGAGGAATAAAAATGAGTGTGTGTGTGTGTGTGTGTTTATATATATATATATATATATAAACAAATATATAATCACTCTCTCCCCAACATCACCACCACCTAAGTGTTTGAACAATTCTAAAATCAAATAGTTAATGTAGCACCATAAAATTGCCACAATTTTTTTTTTCCACTTGAGGGTAGAAAACAAAAAACAGTGAAACAAATCTATGCAGTTTTTTTCCCTTTCCTTAATTTTTTTTAATATTTTACTCTTTTATATATATATATGTATGTATATATATATGTGTGTGTGTGTGTATTTGTTTCATCTCTGATTATGTTGGCAATGTTTTATTATATAGCCTCTGTAAGTTTTTTTTTTTTTTTCTGAAAGTTGCGCAGCATGTTGAAAATATATAGGTTATGTCTTTCCTTAATGTAGTCAGTTAAAAAAGAATAAATACATATATATTTTTTTAAATATGTAAAAAAAATACAAAAAAACTGAAAGTAAAAGGGAAATTTTTTTTTTTATTTTATTTTTTTTTTTTTATTAAAAATGCAGTATTATCCAGCTTGTATTTTGACTAAATTCTATTTCTACACACAATTTTCCTGACATCGACCTTTGATGTCTTTCATTTGTTTATATATTCATTGGTTTTGTTTGTTTTTTTTATTATATTATTATCATTATTATTGTTGTTGATTTTATTACTGTTATTACAGTATCCACTCTCAAACACA
>NC_068981.1:81782015-81787830 GCF_001194135.2 Octopus bimaculoides | reverse complement strand
TATTATACACACTTACATACACTCAAATAGCTTTTATATCATACTGAAATATATTTCTGTTAGAAAATTATTCTGTATTTCATATAGTATTACATAGTTTTGACAATAATAATAATAATAATAATCCCTAACTGAATCGCTTTTCATTTCTGGCACTATAGAATTAATGATATCCAATGCGTTCTTTTTTTTGTTTTGTTTTTTCCCCTCTTCCATTTTCCTCTCTACTTTAACTATTCTATCCTGACATTAAATCCTTATATATATACTTATATATATATATATATATATATATTTGTGTGTGTGTACAGACACATATACATACATATGTATGTATATATATATATAATTCACCCCTGAAATCTTACTATTAATACAATGCACATTAATGTCAAACAGAACTAAAAAGTCATAATACAAACAAACTTGCTGTATTCTCTCTATCATTCTTTTGTATTTCTATGAAGCAATTTTTTGTCTCCCCTAAATGCATGAGATTTCTTTCCCTTTGTTTCTCTACGTTTCTACTAAAAACACAAAAATCAAAAAAAATTTTTTTTTTTTCCCCTGATATTTAAAATGTTTATAAAGATGTATTTATGAAATTTAATACAACCTGTTAGCTTTTTTTATTTCTTCTTCAATAGTGGAATTCCTTTGTGTTGTAGAATGAATTATTTCTGTAGATTTAGGTGTGAACAAATCAAAGCATAGTTTAAACTTTGTGAAGAGAATAATCATTCATTTTATTTTTAATGTCATTTTTTAAATTTTTTTTACGTTTTTGCAACTATGCCTTGAATATTACAGATGTTAACAACCCACGCTTCTACCACTAGCTTCATTACACCTTTTTCTTTTCTTCTTTTTTTTTCCACTTGTAAAGTATTTTGTGCAGGTCTCTTTTCATATATCAACTTTTTTCCCAAATCTACCTCACTTCTAATAGAATAATTATATATATATATATATATATATATATATATATATAATATAGTAGCCATTAAACATGCACACACCTGTGCATGTGTGTGCAAATGCACGGAAAAATCTTGAAAGAAAATATTTTATTGTAAAGAACGTAGCACAAGGGAACTAAATTCAAAGACCTTGTCTAAGGCAATTTCAACATAGCTAATAATAATAATAATAATAATAATAATAATAATAATTTTATTTGCCACATGAGCAATAGATGAGGAGACATTACATACGCAAATTCCAAAATGATGTGATTTATAAAGAATTGATGATGGAAAAAATCATGTGGGGAAACAAGTATAAAAATGAAATGTAATAATCCAATGGAGAGACAGTCATTTAGGGTAACTAAAGAACTCTATAGATCCAATGTTACCATGACTGCTGATCAGAGCCTTCTCTCTGAATTCTAGCCTGTAGGTACATGCTGAGAGTAAGTCTAATATTGAGGGTTATACTCACCACTTTCATCCACTTTTCAGTAAATCAACTTGAGGGCAGCTCTTCCTTTTCTCTCTCAAAATGGATCTTGAAAAAATCGATAAGCTTGGTCAAAGTGATAAGCATCTATCCTCAGTCCTTTTAATCATGTGCCTCATACGGTCTCTTTTACCATAGTTACCTGAGACAGAAAAACTCTCCTCCTTTCCAGGTTAAAGAAAGACTATTGGGCAATTCTTACAATGGACATGGTTAATATCGAGATTTTTCTACGTACAACAGCAGCTGTTTGTCATGACTCAACCAGTCAACAATGTATAGATAGTGAATGAGTACATGCACAATTGTTTTGGTCACCCTGCAGGATTCTTAGAGAAGTCTAGCTATTAGAGCTATCATGTTTGTAGAGTTTATCTTGACGTAGCAGTGCTCTTAATAGCTCTACCATTCCAAGGATTTATTAAATTTGTACATAGTCCCCAAACTGACAGTCTTCCAGGGTGTTCACTTGACCTTCCACAATATCCAAAGTGTCCCCAAATCACTCTCAAGCACCACTAATCTTCTATGGAATGCAAAGCCTAGTATATCACTGGCTACATTAACTGACTGGTTGAGAACTCTGAATGTTCTACAGCATTCCAGATGTCAGGCTTCCAATCTTGGTCTTCACTTGATGACATCAAAGGAACAAGCTACAGGAAAATTTGCTTTGAAGCAGTTGAACCTTTTGTTAAGTGGAACATGTCTCTTCCACAAGAATAGACAATCTCACCTGGCCAAATAAAAGGTAGAGCAAGAAATGATGATCAGACATTAACAAATAACAGTGATGAATGCTATTCTAAATCCAGGACATGCATGATCACATGCAAAAAAAAAAAAGGAGGCACTAGCCTCATAGCTATAGGCATAATTTACATTTCAAGCCTACAAAGCTATATGCTGGATAAAACTTCATCAAGAAAAGAAATATCTTCGGTCCCCCATCATACCACAGAAATTGTCCTATACCTGTATGTAGATCCTCCTCATAAAGTCATCATGTCCAGTACCATCATCATCATCAGTTATATATATCTCACTTCAGAATCAGGCAGACTGGGCAAAATGCTTGGCAGTATTTCATCTGTGCTACATTCTGAGTTCACATTCCACTAAGGTCGATTTTGCCCTTCACCCTTTTGGGGGTTGCTAAAATTAAGTACCAGTGAAACACTGGGGTCACTGTAATTGACTAGTCCCCTCCCAACTAGTTTAGGCCTTGTGCCTTTAGTAGAAATTATCATTATTATTATTATTATTATTATTATTATTATTATTATTATTATTATTATTAAGGCAGTAAGCTGGAAGAATTGTTAGCATGCTGGACAAATTTCTTTGTGGCATTCCTTTCAGTTTTTATGTTCTGAGTTCAAATTCTGCAAGTGAAGGTTGCCTTTCATTCTTTCAGGGTTGATAAAACAAGTACCTAATTAGTGAGCACTGGGATCAGTGTAAGCAACTAGCCCATCCCCACGAAATTTCAGGCCTTGTGTCTGTGATAGAAATTATTATTATTATTATTATTATTATTATTATTATTATTATAGCAGAATCATGAGTGTGCTGGACAAAATGCTTTTTGGCATTCCTTTCAATTTTACATTCTGAGTTCAAATTCAGCCATGGTTAATTTTACCTTTTACCCTTTTCAGGGTTGTTAAAACAATTACCTGTTGAGCACTGGGGTCAATGTAATTGACTAGCCCTTCCCCTCAAAATTTCAGGTCTTGTGCCTATAGCAGAGAAGCACCAAGGTCAGCTTTGCTTTCCGTCCTTTTATGGTTGATAAAGTACTAGTACTGGGGTTGATGTTATCGGCTAGCCCCCCCTCCCCCGAATTTCAGATCTTATTCCTATAGTAGAAAGGAATGTTATCATTATTATTACTATTATTAAGGCGGCGAGCTGGCAGAAATGTTAACATGCCAGGTGAAATAGTGACATTTTGTTTATCCTTACATTCTGAGTTCAAATTCCGCCAAGGTCAACTTTGCCTTTCATCCTTTCAAGGTCAATGAAATAAGTACCAGTTACACACTGGAGTCAAAGTAATTGACTAGCCCCCTCCCCTTCAATTTCTAATAGAAAGGATTATCTCATATACAAGCAAAAGATGAAATTGTTGGAAAAGAAAAATTCCTAAAATCAAACCACAAATAACCTTAGGTGCCAAGAATGCTCCTAGCTGTCCCTTATAACATTGTTTTCTGGAGCTACACTAAACTAAGTTTTATGCCTATTTCCTCTATCCATGTGTACACATTTTTAGGTATAGCTACTAATGCACCTGTATCTACAAGGATGCATTTTACCTGCACTTTCCATAGTCTCTGTAATTCAATGGTTAGCTCCTGGTACTTTGCCATTTTCTCTATACCTCTCATATTGACTTTCTTATCATTTGGGACTGTAAAATCATTATTAGGTGAGCTGGCAGAATTGTTAGCATGCTAGACAAAATGCTTAGTGGTATTTCACCTGGCACTACGTTCTGAGTTCAAATTCCACCAAGGTCAACTTTACCTTTCATCCTTTCAAGGTCGATAAATTAAGTACCAGTGAAACACTGGAGTCAATGTAATAAACTAGTCCCCTCCCGCCAAATTTTCAGGTCATGTGACTTTAGTAGAAAGGATCATTATTACTGAGAGAGCAGCACATGCAAGTGACACTGGGATACAACTATACAAAGCCTAATACACCCATGCATCACAACCATATGTGAATGACTTGGTGACATTCTATCACGATAAATTATACATGACCTTGCAGGTGGGGCCGAGTTAGAACTTTCTTCAGCTCAAGCAGCCCATCCTGCTCTAAAGGTTCCTGAATAAGGGTTCTTTAAGTATATTGAATGAAACACCCATGTTTCCAGAGGTGAATTATTCAAACTCCAAAGAATTCCTCTCAACATATAGCTGTGGTGCTCTCCCACTGCTCGTGATCAGAGATGCACTTATCAGCCACTAACGGACATACCCAACTGGTTAAGGTGACTCAACTAACAAGCAAATTTGTGGCATTGAGCAGAATGTTATTATTATCTCCACCTTAACGAAGGCAGAGGTATTGTTTTCAGTCATGTTTGTTTGTTGTCTGTGGACAAGATATCTCAAGAACCGCTGCATCGATTCGGATGAAACATTCATGGATGTTTGGCCTCGTGACTGGCACGAACTGATTAGATCTTGGGATCAATCTGGTACCAGACAAGAATTCTGGATTATTTTTCCTGTTTTTTCTTTTACTCAATTTTTGAGAGCAGTCAGGTTCATTTTTAGTATTCTCGTTTGTGAGAGCCATCAAGTTTATTTCAGATATTCTCACTTTCAAAATCATCTTTGGATAATCATTGAGAGGATGTTGGTATTGCCTTGGTGGAGGTTTGCACTCTCTGAGTGCGCTTGTTATTTATTTTTATTGTTATATTGCCTTGCATTAATAGCATGTCTTTCAAAATACTTTTAATTCTGATTTATGAATCTTTATGTCCCGTATTCAAATCTTATTACAGTCAATTTGTCTAAACCTTCTACTAAAATGTGTGACTCTATGTATGTCATAATACAATGTCATATAATGTCATAATATTATCATAATTATTTTGTAGAACACTGAGCTAATTGTTTTTAGTATTTAAATTTAGATACATGTGTGTGTGTGTTTTGTTTTGTTTTGTTTGTTTGATTGATTGATACCACTCAGGTGGGTTATGCCTTTCAGCCATCTTGGTTTGATATAATAGATACTAGTTGAATGTTAAAATTTTAAGTATGGCCTGCTCCTACTATGTGCATAAGATATCAAAATTATTAGTATTATCATTTATATCATAGGTTTTTAATACATCATAGAACACCCGGATTTGACAGCATTCAAAACACAAAAGTCATATACTCTCCACTTAACATGATATTTCTTTGGTAGGAAAGGTTTTAAAATTGTTTATGTAATTAAAACACAATACATAGGCTGTCTTCCTTCATGTTGCATAATTTCTTCTAATTTTCCCTTTATTATGTCCAATTGGTTTTTTTTTTTTTTCAGGCTAGTCTCTTCACATAAGATATAAAAATATTCGATGTTAAAAACAGAAATAAAATAAACAAGCAACACATGGAAAAGATATGTGGAACACTGCATGTTTTGTTTATCTTACCCATACTTAGAATTTATACATACTTAACTCTCTCCTTCATGTGCTCATAACAATTTCCCTTGAAAATAATTTAGAATACTTAGCCCATCCTATTAACATGAAAATCTCTTTTGAAAATTCATCTCTATTTTCCCAAAATTAAGTGTATATATGATATATGTATGTATGTATGTATGTATATAT
>NC_068981.1:81780116-81781768 GCF_001194135.2 Octopus bimaculoides | reverse complement strand
TCATGTGCCACCCGCACAAGAACCAGTCCAGGGGCACTGGCAACGATCTTACTTGGCTTGCCGGGTCTTCTCACGCACAGCCCATTTCCAAAGGTCTCGGTCCGTAGTCATCGCCTCGGTGAGGCCCAATGTACGAAGGTCTTGCCTCACCACCTCAGCCCAGGTCTTCCTGGGCCTACCTCTTCCACGGGTTCCCTCAACTGTTAGGGTGTGGCACTTTTTCACGCAGCTATCCTCCTCCATTCTCACCACATGTCCATACCAGCGCAATCGTCTCTCTTGCACGCCACAACTGATGCTTCTAATGTTCAGCATGCAAGTATACATACATATGTATATGCATATTTATACATATATATGCACACATATGCATATATATATATGTATACATACATGCATACATACATATGCATATGCATATATATATATATATATATATATATATATATACACACATACACACACACACACACACACACACACACATGACAAGCTTCTTTCAGTTTCCGTCTACCGAATCCACTCACAAGGCTTTGGTCGGCCCGAGACTATAGTAGAAGACACTTGCCCAAAGTGCCACGCAGTGGGACTGAACCCAGAACCATGTGGTGGATAAGCAAGCTACTTACCACACCTATGCCTATATATATATATATATATATATATCATTTAATGTCCATTGTACATGCTGGTATGGGTTTGACAGTTTGACTAGAGCTGCACCAGGCTCCAGTCTGATTTGACATGGTTTCCATGGCTAGTTGCTCTTCCTTTTATGTGGCATCACATGGGCACTTTTACGGAGCACTGTACAAGTGCTTTTACATTGCACCGCACAGACACTTCTAAGTGGCACTACATGGGTGCTTTTATGTGTCACTGCACAGATGCTTTTGTGTGGAACCACATGGGCACTTTCACATGGCACCACCATGAGTCCTTTTTACATGGCACTGGCACAGGAATCCTGCATGTCAATCGTCTCCCCCAGGAGGACCAGACAACACTTCTTTCAGGGAGCATAGGTCTTCTTGAGTACAACAAGGTGCCAGGCATACTGGACCTTTGTCATCTTGCCTGAAAGGGTCAGTGTTCTGAAGTAATTCTCTTGTACTTTGTCCCATGTTTTCCTGGGTCTCCCTCTTCCACATGTTCTATCTACTTTGAGAGACACTTCTTTATGGAGTTGTCAGCGTCACATGACCATGGTTACCTGAGACAGAATGTGTATGAATGCAAGCATTAAAACTATTCTTTTTATTTCAATTCAGTGATAGTAATAATGATGAATGATAGGTTATATTATATATGAGTAAATTAATATGATGAATAAAAGAAAGTAAAGAAAAATAAAACTTCTGTTTGTGGAATAAAATAAGTAAAATAAAAGTGAAATAAAATTTATGCCTATGTTTGTACATGTGTATAATGTGACCCTGTACATGCATATAAGAACATATATATACACACACACACATAGATGTATGTATGTCGGTATGCATATCAATGTGTACTTGTACTGGTATATGTGCCCTTCCAATTTACTTCTTTAGGTATACAGATTGATTTATATATGAGCAGAAATAATGTAAAGATAAAATAAATATGAAATAAAATAAAATAATGTAAAGATAAAATAAATATGAAATAAA
>NC_068981.1:81779609-81780016 GCF_001194135.2 Octopus bimaculoides | reverse complement strand
ATATATATATATATATATACATGTATATACTTATATATACACATGTTGTGGGAGGTGTACACACACACACACACAACGGGTGTCTTTCAGTTTCTGTCTATTAAATCCACTTACAAGTGAGTGTGACAGAATAAAACATGCACTCTGCTTTTGCTAATTGTTTTAAATGAAAATGTGGTCATAAGCAGACAGAGACAGCCTCAAAAAAAGAGCCATTATGAGATGCCTGCAACAGTACGTAGACGATACTCATTACAACTGATGAGAATAGTACATCTTGAAATGAAGTGCTTCATTCAACAACATGCCATGCTGTCCAGGAATTGAGCCCATAACTTTATGATAGTGACCCTAGCACCCTTCATTCCAAAGCTGTGCATTTTCATATAACTCCACTCTCCCTCTCT
>NC_068981.1:81778631-81779599 GCF_001194135.2 Octopus bimaculoides | reverse complement strand
GTGTCTATATACTGTATGACTACAGAAGAATACCCTTGAAGAGCATTTTGCATACTAATTATGTTGAAGGTCAAGTTTCTCATAGAATATAGTTAATTTGCATTGTTTTGTTTTCCAAAAATTTTGTTTGGTTAATCTCTTTGGTTTGTTGAGCTTAGACTTTTATCATTTCGAAGGGAGATTTTGTCAACCAGTTGCCTGAATAATTTTTCTCTGTTTGATAAATTTGTTTCTAATCCCTATGTTTATCTATCAGTGGTACACTGCACCACCCTCCTTTCTCTTCTTTTATCCTGTATAACATCAACAGCTAATAATGACTTTCAAATTCAAATACCTAAATATCATTGCTTCAGCTAGGTCTGTCTTTTTAAAGTTCAATGAAAGTACTTCTAACAAATGCTTGTTGGCCTCCATACTAACTCTTTCATTTACAAAGCAATCTATATTGCCTTTCTCTCGTGTGGTTACAAAACATGGATCACATACTGCCAGCATATTAAGAGCCTTCAACTCACAGAGTTTCCAGATCATTTCAATCACCTGGCAAGATAGGATTATGCACACAGATTTCTTCCAATGACCAACAGACTCAGGCATGTAGTGTATGTGACCAACTTGGATCTCATCCATAGGATTCTATATGACTAGCTATACCTTGGTCACCAGAGAAGTGGTTCAAAACTCAGTTGAAGACCAGTAGTAGTAATCCTTCGAGAGCAGAAGATATTCCTAACCACCATCTACTTAAGTAACCCTAATGTTGAAAGAAGAGAAACAGTCAGCATGAAAGAGTGACGCTAATGTATTTGAAATTACATGTGGCTTTCTAACAAAACATTTACCTGCACCATTCTCAACTGAAGCTGTGCATCAAGGTCTGACATGTAGCATATCTGATTTTACCCTTATCACTTCATGGTTGATAAAACATTGCATTTTCTTTATAAGTGTTAATACATATATAT
>NC_068981.1:81772778-81778589 GCF_001194135.2 Octopus bimaculoides | reverse complement strand
ACTTATACACATATATATATATGTGCACATACATACATACATACATACATACATACACTCACTCACTCACACATATATATTCTGTTTAATTTATGGCTGAAAAAGTTGCTGATGATGTGTGGGCAAAATGGAACATATATTTTTGCCAGACTAATGATTATGGATAAAATATTTTTCTCCTCTCACACTTACCTTTGAGTACTTTATTCTAAGTAGTCAGACATAGCTTCTTTTTGAACTTAAAACTCTCTGGAATAATAAATACACAAACACACTGTGAATGGATAGCAATATGAAATCCAAGTAGGTATCTTACAAACACTCTAGTATAATGCAGATAATCCAGGTTCTGGCTAACCACATCAAATTATATGGAACAATGGGAAATTGTTTAAGTTAAAAACCCATGTGGTATTCCGCCAAATGGGTAAATCACTTCTTTGGATTTTATACAGTATGCAGAGATTTTTAAATAAGGACAGAGAATTGTACATCCACAAATCTTGTTTATTACAGTCATATATACGATTTACATTCTCTCTTTAAAACTTTGTCTGACATGTATTTTTACTGCAAATGTGTCATAAGCCAACAAATTTTAAGTAATTTAAATTATAGGCAGAGTAGACAACTTTGAGATTTCATTGTGTTTAAAATTAAGTTTAATATAGAATGCAATGTTGAGTGAGTTGTTCAGTAACAACTCTGAAGATGTTTTGGAAAATCTTCTGTGATCATTGGCATCATATTGGTGGTGTAACTCTTTGTGCACTCTTCTGGTTTAATATGTTTTAGTTTTTTTTTTTTTTTTCTGACCTACATGCTCATTTCATTCTATATTTGAGTCATCTCCAATGTCAAATCTGTGTTGCTTTTGCCTATTAGTTTATAAGTCTAGTAACCACTTGCCCACTTGTAATCATTCTTACCTTTCAGTTTCCACTTAACACCCAGATCTCTAAATCCACTAATACCTGTTGAAAAGATATAAATATCACTTTATTTCAGTTTTTCATGTCTAATCTAGAAATATTGCTAAAAATATTGTTAGGGCACCAAACTAAAAGTATTGAACTTTTAAGACCACCCTCACATCCAAAACTGATTTGTGGCCTTTTGTAAAGCAAAAAAAAAATGAGTTATTAAAAATTGGCTGATGGTATAAACAATAGAGCAAATTATATTTTATGTTGTGTTTTATATTGGAAGTTCGAACCTCACTGTGGTTGGTTCTTTCTTTTGTTCGTCTGCATGCATAGAATAAGTACCAATCAAGTGTTTGGGTTAATGTAATCAACTATAGTTTCCTCACTCCTATAAGACAGCATACCTCTTAGAAATCCTATTTAGGGGTGTTTCTGTGTTAGTGATGTATCAGTAAATTCTCAGTACATCTAAGTTCAGTCTCACCTATTTCTCCTCTTCTGCCTATCATGTTATACCTTACAGGCACTGCATTGATATTTTTTTAATCCAGTTTGCCCCTTTCTAAGAGGCCCTTGTTACACCATAGTTTCCTTTTAACAACTAAACTGCATGTAATTAATTGAGCATTACCCTTATATAATTTCCTTGGTTAACTCTTCCACCAAGTTAGTTTAACTAAATAAAAATATGCACACTGCCTTTTCCTTTCTTCAGAGAAGCAAATTAATATGCTCTTTAATATTTTTTATGTAACACTTATACTTTCTTTTACATGTGTTATGTGTAGTCATAACATATAGACACAAGCACTTTTATATGCACACATATAATAATAAATTAATACCTAATAACCAGAACAAAACAACTGAATTAATTAATTATATAATACCACTAATGTTGTACTTACATTTTTTTAAAATATACTTTGTTCAAAATAAACCTCTCTTTATAATTACTTGCTTGTGTTTTTTTCTTTTATTACTTTCATCAGTTTTCAAGTCTTATATGAGTTTCTACTACGTAACCAAGTGCACCTCTGTGTTCCTGATGTGCATGGAGATATAGTTGTTTGTACACATATTACTTTGTTGTTGTATTCAGTTTGATGTTTCTGGTGTTATTTTAGCTTTTCATATGTTGTGTAGAATATGTACAATGTGAACTGTGCTATTTTGCTGTATGGAGTTCGTATTTCATATATACTGTCTGAAGATGATATTGACTTTACTTGATGACATCATGACAAATCACTCCGTACTTTCAAAGACGTCTGGAATGAAAAATCCAAGTAAGGGTTGGTAAGAGGAAGAACATCCAGTTCCAAAAACCCTGCTTCAAATGACTCCTTGTCCAACATAGAGAAAAAAAAACTGATGTTCAACGAGTGAACTGATGGTGTGTTCTGTTATATTAGTAGGTGTTGATTGTGTAGCATCTGAGATGTATTATATTTTTTCCTAGCAATTACAATGTATGCAGTATATGATTTGTATTATCTTATTGAGTAGTTATTGTAATGTGCATGTATTGTGTACAGAGAATGTATTGTTTGTGTTATTGAATTGAGAATGTTTTGCATAGGATATAGGCTACGCCTTTCAGAGCTATCTTTTGGACTGTGATATTGTGAGCTCAAGTAAATATTCATATTTTTTTTATCTTACTAAGTACTCCAGTTATTATAGGATGGTGTTTTCACTCCCATGCTCAGCATGTTGATTTAAATGTCAAGAAGCATGTACTTCAGAAGTTTCTTCGCCTTTCAAGCAGTGTTTTTGATCAAAAGAGATCAAAATGGTTATAAAATTCCAAATTCCAAACATTTTCATTCAAACTTTTGATTATTACATCTGAACTATTTGCCTTGATCTCCTGTTCAGTCTAGACAAAGTATGTCCTAGTGATTGTGCCCAACATGTTGCCATATGCTGTTTGGTGTGTGATTATAACTCGAAATTATACCATTTTTAAAAATTCATTTTCACATTGAAGTGTCAACATATTGCCCAGTGGACATCGTTTCCCAACTTAATCAAATTTTTCAATAACTATCATTGGCATTATTAGGACAAGAATGACTGAAATGGAGAATGCCACAGTATATGCCTTGTAGTATTTGGTCTCTTTACATCTTGGAAATCAAATCCTTCCAAATTTTTCCTTGCTGCTCATTTTCTGGACTGTACTGAAATAAGTATTTGTTCTGTATTGTGGTTAATCTAATAGATTCTACTTCCTCTTCAAAATTTCTGCCATTGACCATTTGTATAAATAAGACTTCAATATAATGAGTGTCAACCTACCTACTGAAATATGGTTAGTACATAAGATGTCATGAACCGGCATGGTCAAATGGTTGAGGAGTTTACTTGACATTTATGAGGCATTTGAGGCAAGTATCTTAAGTTTCTTCTACCAAATCTTCTGTTTAACCCAACCATTGGAAATCAGACTGAGTTTAAACTGTATTGAAAACCTGTCAAATAGACAATATCTATAATTTAACATGTTTCTCTATTACTGTTCTGTGTATGGCAAGTTGGATTGGTTGAATTGATAAAGCATCACATTAAATACCATCAGTGTTTAGTTGCATCCCATATTTTACTTATTGTTGTGTCGATGCCCCCAGGCAAATAAGTAGGATCTCCCAAGACATATAAATAGAGGTAGTCTGGCTGTGGTAGGAGTGTTGAGTAGCTGTCGAGTAGCAGTTATGTAGCGGTTGAGTAGAGATCATCCAAAGGTGCTAGATAGCAGTAGCTTGAGACATAACACTTATGAAGTTCAAAAATCCTACCAAGCTCTGCTATATTTTCTTTTCCTTCCTTCTGCATCAATAAAATAAATACTAACCAAGTTCTGTTGTCAATATAAACAACAGCAACTCTTTCATAAAACTTTGGGACTTAGGCTCATGGCAGAACTCATTTGTTTTACTGTTTACATAGCATTATGATTGTGATATCTGTTGTAATATTAATATAACACTGTATAAATGGTATGTATCACAATAACCGGTCATATTTGTTGTTATGGTTATCACCTTCATAACAGAAGTATTGTGTTCCTGGAAATCTTGCCATGTTTTACAACTTGAAATTGATGGGAAAATAAGTTTCATGTTACAGAATGCCACATTAAGACAAGATTTTCATGATATCAATTTTTTTTGTAATTAAAATAGTCTAATGTTAATGATCCTCTAAATTATTTTTTATCTTTATTACCTGAATGTAATATGATGATATTTGTTGGTATTTGTAACACTTATCTTTACCTATATCAACCACCAAAATGATCCTAGCTTTTGCTTTTTGCTCATTTGTAACACACAAAAGTGTAGGCTCATTTTTCTCTATTTTGTCTATATTTAACACTGTTGCATTGCATCTTTATGTATTACTGACAGATATCATTGTGTTACTCATATTTAATTTTGTGATACACATTTTTTTATTTATATGTTACCTATATTTAACATGCTGATATTCTTTTGCATCATGTCGCCCGTTTTTAAAATTGTAACATATCTTTTTGTTTTTGTTTTTAAAACAGTTTTGCTCCCTTTTTGTTATGTCTCCTGTTTTAATATTGACACACCTTTTTGTCATGTATCCCATTTTAAAAATAGCGATACTCCTTTTTCTCATGTATCCCATTCTAAAATAATGATATTCCTCTTTATGATGCCACGAATTTTTTAAAATCATGATACTCCTTTTTTGTTATGCTACCTGTTTTGAAAATAGCGATACTCCTTGTTATGCCACCTGTTTTTAAAATAACAATAGTCCTTGTTAAGTCACCTGTTTTAAAAATAGTGGTACTCCTTCTTGTTATGCCACCCATTTTTAAAATAATGATACTCTGTTATGCCACCTTTTTTTAAAGTAGCTATACTCCTTATGTCAACTGTTTTTCAAATAGTGATATTGTGTGTTATGTCAACTATTTTAAAAATAATGATGATCTTCTTTGTAATGCCACCCATTTTAAAAATAGGCTACTCCTTTGTGTTATATCATGTTTTTGAAATAGTGATAGTCCTTTTTTGACATGCCAGCCATTTTCAAATAATAACTCTCCACTTTTTATATGCCCACCCTTATTTAAACATACTGGTTTTCTTTGTCACACACTTCATTTTTCAAACAGCAATACTCCTTTTTGACATGCAGCTTGTTTTAAAATCATAACGATGCACCATTTCTTTATATGCCCCCTATGTTTAACATAGTGATGTTCTTTTTTGTGTCATGCTACCCATTTCTAAAATTACGATACTCCTTTTTATTCTTACACCATATTTAACACAACACTCCTTTTCCATATACAACCCCCATATTAAACTGTTACTCCCTTTTCACATAACACCTATTTTGTTCCATGTTTTTACAACTTTTTTTCTATGTACCTCATGATACACTGTACTATGTGTTTTCTTTTATATTTCTTATGCGTAATGTTCCATTATTTGTTTATGTTTCTCACATTTATAATATTACTCCTTTGTTATTTCACTAAACTCTGTGACACCCATTTTTGGCTTCTGAGCTATCATATAGGCAAGTCAAACAATTATTTTTTTTTATTTTTATTAATTTTCTCTACTTGCGGTTAGACAGTATAGTTGAAGAGAAAGTGGTATTATTTCCTTATCACAGCACATTTAACATGGCATCTGGTCAACCCAAACTGTGTGAATGAAAATGGATAAATGGAAACTGTTTAGAAACCTGTCAGATTGTGCCACTAATTCAATAGTGCTGTTCTGATTCTACCTGAGAATTACTCATCTGTGTAGTACTCGGCCACTTTGCATGTTAATTGATGATATATAAAATGTGTGCATGCATATATATATATATATATATATATATA
>NC_068981.1:81767997-81772752 GCF_001194135.2 Octopus bimaculoides | reverse complement strand
GTGCATGCATATATATATATATATATATATATAGATAGATATAGATATATGCATGCACACACACACACACACACACACACACACACACACACACACACACACACACACACACAGGCTTTAGGTAAAAGAAAATACAGGAGAATCAGATAATTATGACTTTATTCTACATATTTTCCTCTCAGATTCACACACTTATTGCAGCGATCCGTCAGTTTTTCTAAGCCCTGTAAAAGAACTCTGAAGGCTGGGCTTCCAATCAGACCTTTTGCAATACCCTTAAAGCCAGGAACTTTTCAGCACCCCCTCATGTGTGTGCATGCACGCGCGCGCAATAAATGTATTTCAATTTAATACACAACCAAAAGAGCTACAAATAGTTTCATGCTTTCATGAGACTTTTAATTAGGCATAATTATAAAATATACCATGTATCTCCAAGCAATCTTCCAGACTCTGTTTATGGGTTATATATATTTTAGAAACAAGGACACTGGACAGTGAGTAAATAAAATATGAAGAAGGTTGATGCAAAGAATGGAACATGATGAAAGAAACCAAAAGCAAGGAAACTAAGATCCTTGTCCTCCCTGCTTGCAGAAACCATAATTAATGCAGCTTGTATAGAACAAAATAACAGAAAATATGTGAAAGTCTGTGAGAACTCAATCCACTTTTTACAAATGTATACACGTGCAAACACGCACACACACACACACACATGTATACAAATATGTATGTGCATTTTAAGTATTACAAGATCATTCGCCTCATTAGACTGGAGCTCATCCCAGTTTTGTGACCATCATTCTAAGAGTCCAATAGGTTCATAAAGAAGGGAGTATTATCCACTTTCCTATGTGCATTGAATGAAATATGTACAAGATGATAAATGCAATTCAAATTGTGTGTGTGTGTGTGAGAGAGAGAGAGAGAGAGAGGATGTTACCCATTTTAAAACATGTATTGATGTAGTATTTTTTTTTTAATATGTTTAAATGCTGTCAATATTTGGTAAGTTGATTTTGCCATTTTAACTCTTCTTGTTATAAAATATCTCTCTAGTTAAATCCTATCTCCGTGCCAAACACTGCACATTTATAGCTAAAGTACTAATACATACACTCCAATTAAACTTTCATGATCAAAGCATGTGTACTTATGCAGTTATGTTTATCAGAGGTTCAGTTGAATATATTTCATATTTTTATTAAAGACTTATTAATATTTCACTGTTTTAATTCTACTCCATTCAAAATCACATGCATCATCAACAATTCTTGTTCAAAATAAGTTTCAATGATGTAGCTGTGGTCTTAATCCTGTTAAAACCAACAAACACCTTTCAACTTTCTGGGAGTTTTAATAATAGATACCAAGAGAGGCAAGTTGGCAGAAACAATGGAATATCAGATTAAATGTAATCAGTGAATTTGAATAAGATTAGCCATGATCTGTTAAGATATGCTGAGACTGGAAGATCTATGCAAAGAAGAGCTTCTCTCAAAATGCTGGATGATGTTTCTCCTCTGAATACACTGCTTTTTATTCATAAATATCCACCCGTCCATCTTCTCTGACCACTATTCCTGGGAGGGTCATGGGGGAAAATCCTCAGACACCCACCTCCATAAGATCCTATCACAGGCAACCATCATTAGCCTTTTCAGCTGTACTCATTAAGTGTGACCAACTGAGACTATAGCAATTATTCAATCTTCTCACTGTTGGTCTGCTCATAGGTCTCCTGCTCATTGGTTCAGCTTGAAGAATCTGTCTTATGATTCTTTCCAACAACATTCTAGTCTCATGACTGTAAATAATCAAAATAGAGATACGCACACTCTTCAGCCATTCATTTTTTCCCAGAAGTATTCTGAGATTCTGAGACAATCCAAAGCAATCTCAACATTACTTCAACTAATTGCAAGACTGAGGCACCTTCTTTAGTATTGTCTGACACTTCCAGTGAGGCAGAACATGAGCAAAGTCAGACTATTTTCTTTTCCACTGAATTATTGCTAATTCTGGGTTCATATTTCGTCAGTATTTACTTTGGCTTCCATTCATCGAGAGACAATAAAATATTTATTATTGCTAATGTCTAAATTATCTAAGTGCCTAATTCTTTAAGAAAAGAAAACAGGAAAAAAATGGTTAGTAGGGTCAACCTTGAAATTAGGAAAATAAGACTAATCTTTGAATACGGAATGCAGTAGACAATGAGTTTTATCTCTCTCCCTCTGTAGAATAAGGTGTGAGAATGATCTTTAACAGTTCAGTGTCAACTCCAGGCATGTTTCAGTCTGAGCTGATCTTATCAGCGAAGTATAGTCCTTAGGGATGTTTGTTGTTGTTGTTGTTATTGTTTCGTTCTCTTTTTGTCTTTGTGAATGAATTCTGAGGGACATAGTAATAAAAAGTAATGTTTATGTAAAAAAGAGAAAAGAAAAAATAGGGATACTTTCAGTATGAAAACTCAGTAGTAAAGTGAGTACCAGCATATTTAATGTACTAAATCAATAAATTTTAACTAATTAAAATTACATCTTTAGTGATGAGAATAATGATTATTTCAATAACTAATTTTGGTTAAAAGAGCAAAGGGACACAATTTCTAAAACTTTTATTTATTATTTCTCCCTGAAGTGAACATTTTTGGAATTGAGGAATTAATTAAAATATAATAATGGCTTCTTCTTACAAGTCATAAATCTATATTTTGTAGAGAAGATGTATCAGCTGAATCAGTTACAGTATCTTATTTTATCAAATTATCATGAGTGAAATGTGAAGTCAACATCAAAAGGACATGAGTTGAGTGTGAAGGGTATTTAATCTGATACTTTACAGTTTCTGTCAGTTTGCCATTCTTAAACAATGTGATTATAAGAATTATTAATTTAAACATAGAACTGGAGAATTAAAATATATTGGAACTTTTCACTTTCAGAATGAAACAAATTTAGGATGTCTCAGTAATTTTAATGATTCACTTGTTTATTCTGTAGGTGTCTGTGGCACTTAATGTTGCATTTTAAGTGTTTGAGAATGCAAGCATGCTATGCATGCAATCTATGATTAGCCCTGGTATGTTGGCAGTATTCTGACTGTTGTGTTCATAACTTTGCTCTCAGCTGCTACCCACCTCTCCCTTCATTGTTTTTTAATGTTTTTGTTCATGATAAAATATAACCTCATTTTGTCACCTTGCCCTGCTTTTGCTTTGCTTTTCAACATTTTTATTTTGTTGATGTTGAGTATCTTCTCATTAGATCTCTTTGAACAGACTTAAATTATAAAAGCTGATGCAAGAACAATGCATTCAGTGTCAATACTTACTTCCCTGTTGTATCACATCCTCCTTATGGTACAGATGCTACTTCACATGTACGAGGAGTGTTCTAGGAAATGTGATTGTTGTATTATGTCAAGTGATTATATAGAATTTTTTTTCTATGAATTGTTGTTACTTCGTTGATTTTTTTCTATGCATTGTTGTTACTGTGCACTGGAAGGGGAAGAGACTAGGAGAGAAAATTAGGACCCTAATTCTGATGTAATCTTTGTATAATTAATCACATAGTAATATATAACCATTAATTGATAAGTAAATTGTATTTCTGATTTCATTTTCTTTTCAACATGATTCCTTTTTCACAATCCAGAAGCACTTTATCAATGTTAAGTCATTTATGTACATTCCTTAAACAACATCCTACCCTGTTGAAAACTCCCTTCTGTTCTTTCTTGCTCTTATAATTTGGCCAGTGTTATTTAGCAACTTATTGCATCACTGTTGTTTGGTTGACCTGACACTCGCAGAAAGTGATATGTTACTGTTGAAACCAGTATTACATATATATCTCTGTGTGTGTGAGAAGCTGACCTTGTAACCTTATGGTTCTGGGTGATATGTGACTGTGTGATACCTTGGGTGAATGCCTGCTACTATATCCTCAGGTTGACAGATGCCTTATGAGTGAAATTAGGTAGACAGAAACTATATGGAAACTTGTCACATATAAATGTGGGTGTGAGTGTTTCTTTCTTTCCAAGTGTCTTGGTTATTGACACTGCGTAAGCAAAAATGGTCTTGTGCCTCAGCAGTTTAACATGTGAAAACAAGTAAGGACTTGTTGCCAAGAGAAGAGTCAAGCACTAGAATACTGCATCAAGAAAACTCATCCAAACCATGCCATCTGTGTTTAACGTTTTTTGTGATGTCCTGTACCCATATATGCATGTATGTATACATATAGATGTAGGTATGTACATATATGTATGGATATATGCATATAATTATATATTATTTATGTTATTATATGATCGAACGCCACGCACTGTCTCCAAGTAAGTTTTATCTTAATAATTACTACTGCACACTCTACTACTATTACTTCCCTGTCTATCTCTCTCTCTATCTCTTGTTCTTCATCCTTTCTGCTTTTCTCTCCCAACCCTCCCCTATTCTTCTCTTCCTTTCACCGTTCCCTCTCTCTCTCACTCCTCCTCCTTGACCCTCTTGTCGCTGACACATGATGTGACGAAAGGGATTCTTTCTTTCTATTTCCTGCCTTCCTATAGAGAAGACGTGATTTTTTTGTCTCTCATTCACATCTAACTAGCGTTCAAAATAATAATTTTTCTATCGTCCTGGCCTAACAGCCCTTACCGTTTGTTTTCACTGTTCTGTCTTGTTTTTACTGTCTTTTACTGTCTTGTTGTCACTGTCTGTTCTTGTTAACACTTTCACCC
>NC_068981.1:81743692-81767537 GCF_001194135.2 Octopus bimaculoides | reverse complement strand
ATATATATATATATATATATATAAAGCAGGTGTACATGAAGCACAATCATTGCTAGAAATATCAGCGGGTAAGTTTACAACGCTATGTAGAGCTTCACTGAATATTTACAGGCAGCAATGTGTGTGGGCTGTGAATATAGGAAAATCCTGTCTTACCTCTATGGAAACAGTTAGAAGAATAAAGGGTAACTGAATACTGCAGTTTCAAACTCTCCAGATCTTGTGTGTGAGCAAAAATTTGATTGGTTATTGTCAGTTGAGTCTACTGTGGAAGACCAAATTTTAAGATAGCCACTACATCTCTGATCTTGATTCTGGTTATGACTGGGGCTATCAGCCAAGTAAGCAGGCAGTGATGTAGTGGGTATTTTAAAAATTGGTCATCCATGGTAACCAATCTGATTCGTGTTCACGCATCTGATCTGGAGAGTTTAAAACTGCAGTATTGAGTTATCCTTTATTCCTCTCCATAGAGTTAAGAATTTTCTTATATTCACACTTGCACACATCTCTGCCTGTAAATATTCAGTGAAGCTCAACATAGCGCTGTAAACTGTTACTATTTCTAGCAATGATTGTACTTTCTGTACACCTGCTTTATATATTTATAATTCTACCTATATGGTGCTTTGTTGTCGTTGGATACTCTTTTGCTCTTTTACTTGTTTCAGTCATTTGACTGTGGCTATGCTGGAGTACCGCCTTTAGTCGAGCAAATCACCCCCCAGGACTTATTCTTTGTAAGCCTAGTACTTATTCTATCGGTCTCTTTTGCCGAACCGCTAAGTTACGGGGACGTTAACACACCAGCATTGGTTGTCAAGCGATGTTGGTGGGACAAACATATACACACACATACATATATATATATATACATATATACAACGGGCTTCTTTCAGTTTCCGTCTACCAAATCCACTCACAAGGCTTTGGTCGGCCCGAGGCTATAGTAGAAGACACTTGCCCAAGGTGCCATGCGGTGGGACTGAACCCGGAGCCATGTGGTTGGTAAGCAAGCTACATACCACACAGCCACTCCTACACCTATAATGATATTAATGTTATTTTAATATTATAAAGATATATATAAACATGTGTGCCTGTTAATGTATGGTTGAAGTTTAACTTATGACCACAGGCTAATGAAGCACTGATCACTGCTACTGCTTACAGTACTTTTCTGTAAAACATATTCTCATGGCAGATGGATTAAACCTTTGATATTTAGGTGTTTCGGCCATGGATTTATTGAAGCTATGCTGAAGGATTAATGACCACTAACCCTAACCTTTATACTCTTGTTCATAACTGTCAGATGTACATTTAGATCTGTGTGAATGTACATATACATGTGTGTGTAGACATGTTTGTGTGGTTAAGAACCAAGTGCTTTTATGTTTGGTCCCGCTGTGTAGTAGCTTAAGTATGTGTCACCTATAATAGGACCAGCCAGTGCCTTGTAAATGAATTTGGTAGCTGGAAACTATAGGAGACCCATTGTCTGTGTGTGTGTATGAATGTACTTGAATGTTGGTATCTTATATTTTCAATGTTTTAGTGAAATGGTGATGATATTTACTTGCCTTGTTGACATTATGGCCAGTCGCTCTACACTTTAAGAGATTTGTGGAATAAGAAAGAACCTTTACTTGGAAAAAACAGGTATTGGTTTCTTGACAATAATGGTATCTGGCTATAAAACTGTGCTTCAAATAAGTACTCACCCATCCTATGCTGTCACTGTAATAAAACAGATGTTATATGCACACACATGCATCATTATATGTGTGTATGTGTTAATGAAGGTGATTATGCAAATCTTGTTCGTCAGTCATTCATTTAGTTATATAGAAAAGGTGCAATGGGTAAATTGTCACCTTTTTATATTTTTAATTTTGTGCATGTGCATTATTTGTTTTGGATTGTGTTGACTACATGGTATAGTAGGGTCAGTTGGGCACCATCTGTAAGAAAAACAGCACCATGACACAATTCACTCAGCCAGAAATTTGGAAACGACGCACTGTACTGCTTGGCATTTGTGCCAGAAGCTGCAGTATGAACATTTCAGAGTGTTTGGGTGTCAGTCTAAAGACATGTACATAGAGTGATGAAAATCAAACATCCAGTCAGCATTAAGGTGTTTGGAGTGAGCACTAGTGATGGTAACGTTATGCCTCCATTCACCTTCCCACACAGCCTCAGACTCAACACAGAGACCTACATCAAGTGCCTAGAGGAGGTAGTGCTGCACTAGCAGGAGAACCCAATCATGTTGTCAGGCAATTTCTGCAACCACACCACCCCTAAAATCTGGCCACCTTACTCCCCAGACTGTGACCCCCTTGATTATTATGTGTGGAGCACAGTTGAGTGAGAGACCAACAAAACTCCTTGTAACACCAAAGATGAACTGAAGGTAAGGATTATGGCAGCATTCACCAACTTAAGAAGACTGTCCAGAAGAGTTGCAGGAGATTCTGAAGTCATAGATAGATAGATATTGAGATAATAAACACAATAAATTCATCTGTGTGTTTCTATTTCTTTCATGTGCTGAAAGCATGTCAGTGTTTTTTAACACATTTTATAGCCAGATGCCTTTCATGTCGTCATGGAAATACTGAGTATTTCCATTAAAGTGTAATGTTAATATATCGTGTGTACATGTGTATGTTTGTGATGAATTGTAGGCTTCTGCTGCTAAAAGCCACTTGATGCGACCCTCTGGCATCAGTCTGCCAACCAGTGTTGTCCAGTGAGGTCATACTACCATGTAGGGTATCTTTGTTTTGCAATGGCTGAAATGAAGGAACAGCATGCTTCTGTGAAATTCTGTTTTCTGCTGGGGAAAACAATGGCTGAAACAGTTGTCATGCTTCAAACAGCTTACAAGGCCATTGCCATGAGCAAAACACAAGTTTACAAGTGGTTTTCACACTTTAGGAATGGTCACTTGTCACTTGAGGAACAACCATCAAACATCATGAAAATTCATGAACTGACCAAAATTTGTGCCTCGCTTGCTCACAGAAAATCAAAAGCAATCACAATTGAATGCATGTCATGAACTGAAAGAACAGTTGAAAGTTGATCAAGACCTTTTTCAAAGGTCATCACTGATGACGAAAGCTGATGATATGGAATTTGCTGATGTGGAAGGGGTGAAGCAAAAAAGCAATGGAGGCATTAAAAGGCATCGTTTCACAAGGGTTCCAGAACTGTTCCGAACAGTGGGAAATGCATCTGGACTGATGCACTGCTTCAAATAGAGAATACTTGGGAGGCGATAAAAGTGTAAACATGTAAAACTAAATGAATAAAATTATATTGCAAAATTCCAGATTCTTTTGGATACTCCCTTGTATTACTGATGTGTAAGCAGTGTTTATTTTCCATACAAAATTTTATTCTGGAGTAAATCCATAGATATGAGCCATCACTGCATTTATAAGTTAAATCAATCAATGCAATAGACGGTCATAAGCATAAATCATATTTATATGACCACACTTTGGGTAGTGAAAGAAAGTTTGACTGAACTACAGACATATTAATATGGCTTTGACCAACTGAAATCTTGTCTTTCATTTTATGAGATTTTTATTTTAATCTAATGTGTTAAATGGATTTGTATTAAAAGTGCTTGAACAGTATTCAAATATGTGTGGGAGAGAGATTGAGGGAAAGGTACTTAATTCTGGTTTAAGTGATGTCATTGTTTCCAGAATAGATATTATGACTTCTGGAGTTGAATGCCTTATATCTACAATAGACTACCATTCTTTTCCAGTGAACTATCTTCTGACAGTTTTAAGTAAAGCCCATAGTTTCGGTTGTTCATCTTCACCTCTTTTTCTTTCTTTCTTTTTTTTTGTTTTATTGTCCTCTTCTAAATCTGCCTCTATTTCTCCTTCCTCATATATCTTTCCTTTACTGTTCTTCTATATCTTCACCTATTCCCCCAGTTTTCATGATATATTTTCAATCTCTTAAATGAAATTAAACTCTTACGGGTACCCTCTGTCACCCTTCATTGGCTGTGGAATACTCAGTCACACTAATTCACTGAGAAAATCCTTCATTGTTGGGGTTACAACTCCAGTTGAAAATTTTTGTTTTACAGTGATACTGTGGCAATTAGCTTCTGATATTTCCACTGTTGTTTTAGGTGAACAATGGGGTGACTCCTGATCAAAGACATTCTATCTGTAACCATCATGTCTAAGGACTATATTTTACAAAGCATCCTGCTTTAAAAGCGTAGGGTATGAATTGAGGGTGATTTTACCACAAGTTCTTGCAGGATGAGCAACCACATTGAAGCTCTGTTTTTCATTTGTGACATTTCTAATTGTACACAGAGCAACATCATGGAGGAACATCTTCAGTTTCTTCCTCACTACCTCTCTGCTGTTCTAACAATATAATGTTAGTTTGCATGTTTTAGCTCATCACACATTAAATCAATCACTTTTACTTCAGTAACATATCTCTCATACACACCACATGCACATATATAAATATATATGTGCGTGTGTGTGTATATATATAATGTGTATGTGTGCATGTTTCTCTGTCCTTATTTATCTGCCTATCTCTATACATGTCTAATAAATACATACATACATATATCATCATCATCATCATCGTTTAACGTCCGCTTTCCATGCTAGCATGGGTTGGACGATTTGACTGAGGACTGGTGAAACCGGATGGCAACACCAGGCTCCAATCTAATTTGGCAGAGTTTCTACAGCTGGATGCCCTTCCTAACGCCAAGTATTGTTTGATATATTTTGCCTGTTTTTCATATTAATTTTTCTGTATTCCTAATTCCCTTCCTTCCTTGTATTATCTGTTAATCCATGAGTAGTTCCTGCCAAAATTGAGATTGACTTTTCCTTTTATCTTTCTTAGATGGAAAAAAATTAGAATGAAGCAGGTATTGGGGATCAGTATATCTGACTGTATACCCTTGTTTAAAAAAAATGTGTAACTTTGTACCTAATTTATAAGTCAATATTGTCAGCTAATTAATCTAATATTTTTTTCCTTTCTGTTCTTTTTCTCTTTGTAGAACTTTTACAAACTCGATCGGTGAAGTCATTTGGTGAGTAAAATTCCAACTATCACAATATTTTGGATGTAAAAAGAATGGTAATGATGATGTTGATGGAAAGGATGGCATCTCCTAATACTGTTATAAGTAGCAGTCAAGAATTGTGCTAATGTTTAAAAGCAGGCTTTACCTATCATCACTGTAGTGTTACTAATGTAAACTAGCAATCAGATGCTATGGACTCCTCTCTACAGTGTGTGTCAATTTTTCGACTAAATGCTTTACTTTTTACTTCAATCCTTTGGTACTTTGACGTTCAACCCCACCATGGTTGATCTTGTCTTTCATCTTTAATCCAGGATTAATAAAATATGTACAAACTAACTCCATCCTCTAAATAGAATGGAGTTTCTATCAATTTTGACAAATGAACATTCAGTTGTTCAACCAACTGAATGATTTTCTCAGTGAATTAGTGTGACTGAGTATTCCACAGCCATATGTATCCGTAATGTAATTTTCAGGTCAAATCAGCATTGTCTCTGTATGATTAGGTTGGGCTCTTGAATTACCAATACAATCCAACAGGCTTCCACACAGTTTCTGTCTACTCAGTTTCATCCACAAGGTTTAGATCAATCCAAGAATGCAGTAGAAAACACTAACTCAAGATTCTGTGGTAGTCAGGTCAAACCTATGATCTCCTGATTGTAAAGCAAACTTAAACATTCAGCTATGTCTGTGTCCATCCATCCTTCCTTAACAATTTTGGGAATCATTATCTTCCTCATCCTTATTACAGAAGGATGGCCAGATCTATAGAGTGGCATTGCTGACATCACTTTACTCTCACCTTTGAATGTCTTCCTACTTAGATCAGTAAAATAAGCAGTAAAATAGGTGGTGCTCTAGCATGGCCACAGTCAAATGACTGAAACAAATAAAAATATAAAACAATGGTGTAAGTTTAATTAACTACAGCAACTCCCACCACTCATATTTTTATGTTTTAATGTCTGTTAGTATTCATAATTATTATTATACAAATTTAAGGTTTCATTAACATCATTTCAAAATTTGCCAATATGACTTAAAATGAGAATAAATGGTATCTGTACTTCTAAGCCTCTATACTGTAGCCTATAAACCTACTTGTCATTATATTCAGTTGAAATTATTAAATAAGAGCTAACTCATCGTTAATAGAATTTCCATCTACTACATGGCCATTAATATCAATTCCATTTTAGAATTC
The DNA here is from genome assembly GCF_001194135.2 of Octopus bimaculoides. Taxonomy (NCBI): domain Eukaryota; kingdom Metazoa; phylum Mollusca; class Cephalopoda; order Octopoda; family Octopodidae; genus Octopus; species Octopus bimaculoides. Next base: position 81,761,220 of record NC_068981.1, on the reverse strand, counting down.
TGAAAATAGATTGGGTTACTCTAAGTTGTTGTGTAAGAAAATATACCCAGTCAGAGTACGAAACAGCTTCCATTGATTGCAGAGTGCTATTTAGTGTTGACAATGCTGAGATACATCAAAACCTGGTGCTTATTTAAGAGTTATATGAACCTGATTTGTAAAAGTTGTCTTCAACAAAGACATAGTGACCTGATATGAAGTTTTGGGTGGTGTTATCAATATTACTAGCTATGTTCTTATCATGGATAGCATTTCCTGGAAGATCTGGTAAATATTCTCCATAGCTACTTGAACTAACTCAAACAGGATAAACAAAACATCTGAACAACTTCTAAAATATCAGGCAAGCTCCATATGGCTCTGTGAGCCAAAAGTTGCTTGCCTGATATTCTATAGACTTGACTATTTCACATCTTCATTATAAATAGACTTTTGCTAATCAGCTACATTCTCAATAGTCATTCATTCTATATATTTTTGGTAACTTTTGCTTTCTCATTTCCCTTTATCTTTCTCTTTTCTCCATTCCAGATGAAAACTTTGAACGATCTGAAGCCATACGCAAAAGTAAACGAGTTGCTGTTGTAGGCAGCTTGATCAACTCTTCAAACAGTATGAAAGCTCAACCAATTATGAGATCAAGTTGGGGAGGTTCTTGTGAGGATCTTTACCTTCTTAGTGGCAACCTATCGTCTCATTCCGCAAGTCCAAGCAGCAGCCAAGAAGGTTCTCCAACCTCAGGCAGAAAAAATCTGGTATGCTTTCAAGATATTGTATTTCTCACTTTTGTTGTTATAGCAATGATTATATTCCCTTGTCATCACAGCATTATCTCAGTTATAACTACATTACATGACACATTTTTCACCATAAGCATGTCCATACCACCTACCTATGACTTTATCATTTACTTATGACATCATTGCATTATGTCCACTAGCATAGTAGTGATACAATTGATTGAAACACTGCCAGATTTTTTTTTATATTTTAACAAAATACATAAGAGGATTTCAGTTAGGCATTGAATGATTATAAAACTCTTGTTAATCTTATAGTGCTCTTGATGCTTATAGTCATGAAATGTACCTCTGTTATTTGTCAAGTGAACTTAGCCAGCACAAATTGAGTTGTTCATGGCCAAAGCATGATACCAGTTATCCTTTACATCAACAACCTACTTAATGTTAACTACTAGAGACACTTAGCAGATGATATAACCCTTCATTCCTTCTTTATCTTCTGCACTCAGGTGTCACCCCCATAGAACCTAGACATCTTATGCCAACATTGAATCCATGAAAACATTAAAAACATTCTCCTCTAGATTCATGCCAATTTTCACTCCATTAAAGAGCACAAGAACACTATCACTACTTATATTAAGGAAACACTTGTCCTCTTAAACAGCATGCACTTAAGACCATCGCGGAACCTTCAAATGCTAGGACACTATCTATCCATGCTGATCTCTGTTAGTTAGTGCACATACATAATATTGCAAAAACTGTCACAAAGACCAGCCTTCTTCAGAACCAGAAAATATTTCAATCTCAATCAACAACTGATCATCTATAAAACTCAAAGGAAACTCACAATGGAGTCCTGTTCCAACATCTTTGGCAGTAGTACTGCTTCTGATGCAGACTTCTTAAATTATCTCTAAAGAAAGGTTACTCAACTGGTTGGCTTTAAGTCACTCTCAGACACACTCCAACTTCTGTCCTGCTGCCATGCTGTGTCTTTTCTGTGTTTATTATGTTGCTGCTCTATCGACCTCTGCATTTCAGAGCTGGCTAGTCTCATGCCACCTCCATTTAAGCATTCCCAATTTTTTTTTTCCTCCTCTCATGATCCATATTGTTACTTCACTCAGTCCCTACATTAACTACAATTTTCCCTAATTTTTTTCTGGAATTCCCTCTATTAAAGAACATGTAAATATCATGGCTACAATCCATTCTTCCAGATCAATCCAGTAAATAAATGAACAAATAAAGAAACATGAATCAAATTATGAATTGACTGTTAAAATTCATATGTCAGTAACCCTTCCCCAGCTAATGCATCTTGAGTTTCAATCTGTTTAGCAAGATATTTAACTATTTCTTCTTCAAAAGACTTGCAGCAGATTTGGTAATGTTAGAAGGTCAAGTCATCAGCACACATTGAATTAATTGGAAGCTGATTTGCCATATTTTGGGATAAATATCTGACTATGCTCTCTGAATTTTTTTGTCAGTTAAGTTAGCAAAGATTGTCTTCTGCTAGATTGTAAAATGACCATAGAATCTTCACTGGATAGTAGAGAAATTAAAAGAAAACAAAGAAAATTCCTAATTTGCAAAGACTATACTTATTGGCAATGTTATCATCATCATCATCATCAATTCCCATATCATTTCAGTGTCATACATTTTCTTGTTAAAATGTTTCGACCCTCTTTTCTTTTGTAGTGTATGTATAAATTTCTATTCAACTCTAATGCCACCACAATGGTAAAGTATATGCATGCTCTGTGGTTGTTTAATATATGTGAAAACATTTCTTCTCTCTGTTTCATAGAGAATTAGTCTGTTTATGTTTTACTGAACATAATAAAAATTCTGTGCTTTGTATTTTGGTTTCATTTTGCCAAATCCCTTTTTTTTTTTGTCTCTATCATTATATTATTTTAACTTTTGATACACTCCCATTGTTTATTTATTTCACTTTTCCTTTTTTGCACAAAGTTTCTTCACACACATATATAGTTCTTTTAAGCATTTCTGTTATTCATTTCTTATTTGCACAGAGGGAAATTTTTAACAAACACCTGAGAAATTCTCAACATTTTGGTTTATTATATCAAACAGATAGAGAGCTAAATACAAACCTCATGGTATCTTAACCATAAAAGCAAAGTAAAACAATCCCTCCTTCAATATCAACTTTTAATAACATCTGATGGTTGGTATTTAAGAATAATGACTCAAGTCTTTCCATTACTTTTAATCTGTCCCATGAAAAACAAACATCTTAATTTACTTTCTCTATCTGTTCTTTTAACTATAAAATGTTTGATTTGCTTCAATGTTCATCTTAGCATTTTTTTTTTTATATATATATAATCTGGAATTATTCTTATTCGGCATGTAATGTTTTGGATTTTTTTTTTTACTTATTTCATATCATAGCTGTCAGTTGACACTTTAAGAATGCTTGATGAATTTATACTCAAATTTTGTTGGTTTTCTGTTGGTTTAATGTATATTTATTCACTTATTTTTCCATTCTAATATTATATTTGTTTCACAAATCTTTCATTAGACAAAATAGTCTTATCTAGTATACTTTCTGAAATTTACTATTATATTGTTTTTTTTTAAGTATTATTAATGGTTATAATTACTATGTACTACACTTTCCATTGTAAAAGCACACGGTACACTCTATAGAGCAGTTGGTGTTAGGAAGGGCATCCAGCTGTGGAAATCATGCCAGAACAGACAACGGAGCCTGGTGTAGTCCCTGGCCTTACCATCTCCAATCAAGCCATCCAACCCATACCAGCATGGAAAACAGACATTAAATGATGATGATGATACACACACATACACAAATATATTTACATAGAGCATAATTAATACAAAATACTAAAAAGAGAATAGATAATTTTTTAACTCAATAGCTGTTTCAGGAAGCTTATCCATAATTTGCAGATGGAATATGCAACAAGACTTGGATATGCAGCAGTCACATGGAGGTAATACAAATTAAGTCTGGCACCCCTTGTCAAGAGAAAAGTTGGAAAAAGCAGTTCATATAATTGTGCCAGAGATTTAAAGGTTGAAGGAAGTGGAGGAGAAAAGTAAAACCAAAAGGCAGGGTGAGGTAGGAGAATATATATGATGTTGGAAAGAGTAACAGAGGTAGAGAAGAAGAAATGAAAGACAAGGAGAGGGTGGAGGATTTCCATGATGTTGGGGGAATGAACAGAGGCAGACTAGATGAAACAGAGAGAGGATAAAGTTAAGGTCAGTGTGGTGAAAAGGAATGCCTCTGGTGGTCAAGGAAATCTCACTAAGCAGACAAATCTGTTTAGGGATGGTAGCATACTATACAGCAAGACAAGAAGAGATAAGCAATGAACAAAAGAAATATGGGTTGGGTTGTGGGAGAGGAAGATATGCTGAGATAGAAAGAGTAGAGAAAGAAAATGCTGCTAGCATAGCTAAGTGGTAAGTAAGCTTGACCACAATTAGAAAAAAAAATCTTAAAAACTTTACATAATGGGCAAATGTGGAATAAAATTTGTGCATACACGAGAGGATTGTTCGAGAACCTATTGCACAATAAAAAAATTTTGATGCAGCAAACGATTCTCTGCAATGCAACTTACAAACATGATGGTTAGTGTTATATGGGAGACCCCCACAAACTGTGGACCAGGATAAGGTATAGGGAATATTCTGGGACTTGAGATGGAATATGTAGCTAAGGAGTTAGAGAGTTTATAGTCTCCACATGAGAATGAATTCAGGTGAGCCCATAGGGGTGCTTGAAATCAAGTGTTGCCAGTGTACACCCTAGACTGGTGGGAACATGCTGGCATTTATATACATTATAGCATAGAGTTAAGTTCAAATTCATTTGAACACTACTACTTGTTTTCTACACTGAGTATATCTTGTTCTTACCCCTTGTCTCAAGAACCACATATTGCTATATTGTGTGTGTGTGTGTATGATAGATACATGGTGCCCCAGCATGGCTTCAGCCTTTAGGATGAAATACATAAAAGAATAAAAGAATGTACACCAATATGTATTCACAAATGTATGTACATATATATAAGTACCTGATTCTCTCTCGAATCCTTGATACTGTATGTATGTATGCATGTATGTATATAAAAACCTGGATACAAACTGTTAACACCCCGCCTCCCAAAAATAAAATTTCTGTTTGGCTTCCTAAAAAGTTCTTTTTAATATTTGATAAGATGGATACATCAGAACCAGTTATATTTTAAATCACTTACTGTAACAAAAATATTAAACATTCTTTAAAATATACTTTTGTGCATTCTCCAACTTTATTTATTTTTTAACCCTATACATATATACACACACACACACACACACACACACACACATATAAAAATGGTCTACAGTTTATCATGAGTTTCAGTTTACTACTATTTTATGTATATGGGAGAGAGAGTAGTGTTGTAGATGTTTGGAGGTGATTTTTCTGTTTCATAGCAGGCTTTCTGAGTGTTTGAGTTTGCAATGGCAAAAAGTTGTGTCCTTTGCATGTCCAAGTGATCCTTTATTTTTAGTGTTTTTGTTTTATTGCATAGAGAGTCGATGATGTGTTTGTATGCAATGTGTGATGATAAGTAGTACATTTGTGTGTGTATTTGTGTTTTCTATTTTATTGTAGTTTGTTATGAAGGAACTGTAAGTACAGGAATTCCTGACATTATCTACAATGAAGCCAATGTATTTTTCATGCACTTTTTGTGTTCCTTCTTTGTGATAACAATACCCAGCACCTGTGAATGCTTTCAGTGTCTTTTGTTTTCTTTACAATACACATTTTGTATGTACTGTGACTGTTATGAAGGGTGAGACATGTTTTCACACATGATTGCAAACAACTATTACCGCATGTACATCTGTGAAGTTTGTTTACAATTAGTGTATGATGTCAAGATGATGAAACACACACACACAATGGGCTTTTCAGTTTCTGTCTAATTAACTCTTTCACAAGACTTTAGGTGACCCTAGACTGAAGTAAAAAACACTTGCTTTCAGGTGCTGTCAGCAAGACTAAATAGTTAAATTAATTTAACCACGTGGTTGTGATGTGTAAATCTTCACCACACAGCCATGATTGCATCATATATAACATTCTCCCTGTATGAACCAGACTATTGAATGTTTTTATGTACTGCTAGTCACAATGCATTTTCTTTCATTGATTTCACTTTCAAATGATGCTGAAAGTACTAGCATAAACCTGCATTGCAGGATTACCTATGTACTGTTGAGTGTCCTAGAGCAATGTGAAATGTAGTGTTTTGCTCAAGAGCACACTGCACCACCTGTCTGGGAATTGAAACCACAAACTTGGAATCCTGAGTGCAATACCCCAAGCACTTGGCCACACACTTTAATATATATATATATATATATATATATATATATATATATATATATATATATATATATATATATATATATATATATATATATATGTATAAACAAAATTGAACACACATACGCAAGGTGTGTGTGTTGTTAGTTCATGAGTCAACTGCATTTTAGGCATATGAGAATATATTCTCAATGTGCCTGATGTTAAAAACATCTGGAAGTAAATCATAGGCAAGTGAGACAACTCACATCAGGTCCCTTCCTGGAACAACAAGCATCAATGTTTTGTCATTGTTGTGACTTTTCAATGTCATGTGCTGAACAAGGCCTGCTGCAAGCCATATTGCCAACTATGACTATATGCTAAATAGTTTGAAAACCATCTGCTGGCATGTCCCAACATTTCATGTCATAGAAAATAATTCAAATATGAATTAGAAGCAGCTTGAGGTATATAAACAAAATCAAACACACCTACATAAGGTGTGTGTATTGTTAGTTCATGGATCAGCTGCATTTTCGGTATAAATGAATATATTCTCAATGTGTCTGGTGTTAAAAGCACCTGAAAGTTAATCATAGGCAAGTGAGACAACTCACATCAGGATTTATAGTATGGTTCAATTAATTTGGTATCCAGACTAAATGTTACGTCAACAAAATTTACCTTACAGTAATTATTTTCTATAGTCTGAAAATTTTGAAGAGTTTAAATGGTTGTTTCTTACATCTCTCTATTTCTAATTTACTACAACTATCTAATATGAAGAGTGTCATCCCTATGTAGACCATCTACTTCCCAACCTAAGAAACTAGGACTCCATCTGGAATAGGAAAAATATTCTGACAAGATCAGTGATTTGTGCTAAGTCACTTGATCCCATTGCTGTGTTGAAACAGCCAGCCCTATCAGACCTCAACTTCAATTTGTTATTGAAATCTATTTGAGTGCTATATGCAGCTAGCATTTAATCTATATCCAACCTAGATGAATCCGAATTGTGCATAGCAAAAATGAGAGCCTTATTAACTAGTACTGGATTAATAGTAGAATAATAATTCAATATGTCAAGTTGTATAAACTTGCTACTATTTTACTCCTCTGAACTTTTGAACCATCCAACTTGTCGCTCATACAAGATGATTGCAGGAGTTTTTGATTGTAAAATATTTAATGTAGTACTATATTGTAAGGTATTTACTTGTGCTGCCAGTTGCCTATGATCTGTACCTATTATTGTGGCAATAGTTAACTTTATGCTGATGAAATTTTGTAAAATGCCTGCACACACATGAAAATGTATGTTTTGGTCTTTTTTAATGTATTGACACATTTGATCAAAAAGGTTTTGCTTCTTTGCCAAATTTAAAATGCACTTCTCATTGGAATATATTTCTAACAGTTCCAACAATGCCCCAGCTCATTGTTAATTTCATTATCCTTCAATTTCCATATAAGTTTACATTAGGAGTTTGTGGAAGTTATTCATTTTTGTGGGTGGGGAGGTTCTTTTAAATGTATTTTCTTTGAATTCTCTGCACTGCACTTCTCTTCACTGTCAAGTGTTAATGTAATCTTTACTCTATGAACAAGTGGTTTTGTGTATTTGCCATTAAGCTAAAATTACATTGTCATTTAGGGTGAAGTGCTTCTATTTCTGTGACTGGATGGATATTTGATCTGTGATATCTCAGATGTAATCTTGTCTGTATAATTTTGTAAAATGCTTGCACACAAAAAATATTTTCGTCTTAACATTGTTTTCATGGAAGAGCTTATGATATTTATGTGTTATGTAGAAATTTTTTCTTATAAAGGAAAACAAATTACTAGCTGTACTAGAAATTAACTCTCATGGTATTGAGGAAGCTGGTTAAATCAGATGCTGCTTCATTTTGTAGTTCTAATTTGTTTTACTTTTTTTTTTTTGTTTTGAAGGGAGCATCCAGTCTGATGCCACCTCCGGTAGCACCTGTTCGCAAGAAGAAACAACGGTCTAAGACAATGTATTCCAGTAAAGAAAACTTGGATATGGACTTTGTGTAAGTTACATCACAATATGTTTTTCTTTCCTTATTTTTCTAAATTTCAACTTTTGTCATCATCTCTACCTTTGTCATAATGAAAGCATCTAACCTGATGCTGTACTGTCTATACCAACTTGACCAGCTTCACATATGCATTTCTTTTGATGCACAACTTTTTACATCAGTATCATTTAGTCATGAGCATCTCATATGGTATAATGCATATATGAAGCATCTATAAAATTATCATGAAACAATACAATAAAGTTAACTTTTTCAGGTCCATGGGCCTTGAAATGGGCACTGAAAGCTAAAACTTTCAAACTGTTAAGCTGAACAAAAACTTTTCAGTTATATCATAGCAAGCAGTTGTTCTAACTTCTTTATAATTATTACAGCTATTTGGATTGATTCAATATGAGCAAGGACACGATGCAATGCTAGTAACAGTTTTCAAGCTATTGAGCTATTGAGCTTTCAACAGTTTATATATGAAGTTAAACTGCCTTTTGTCTATGTGTTCATTTTATTTGGTGCCAAATAACTGATGTAGCCAAAATAAAGGTCAGTAATTTTGTGATTTGAATGGTAGTGATAGTGGCAATATTTTTTTTCATCTTGGTGCAGGCATGATTGTGTGGTTAAGAAGCTCACCTTGCAACCACATGGTATTGGGTTCAGTTCCACTTTGCAGCACCTTGAGCAAGTGTCTCCTAGTATAGTCCCAGGCCTACCAACGTTGTGTATGTGAATTTAATTGATGTAAACTGTATGGAAGCCTGTCTCTCTCTCTCTCACACACACACACACACACACACACACACATACATGTATGTATGTATATATGTTTGTTCCCCCTTCCCCTCCTGACTACTTGTATTGGTTTGTTTACATCCCCGTAACTTAGTGATTGGGTAAGAGACCAGTAGAATGAGTACCAGATTTAAAAACTAAATACTGGTTCAATTCGTTTGACTAAACCTTTCAAGGTGTTGCCCCAGCATTGCCACTGAGCAATGTCCGAAACAAGTATATGATAAATAGATAACACACAGAAATTTACTGTTAACTCCTTTGCTTCAGATCAATATATCAGCCAGTGTCACATGAGTCAGAATAAGTGAAATCAACAATTGCGTATTAAGTAAGCTTTCCAGTAAATGTTTGTTGGTAGTCCCATAACCTATTACTTATTAAAGGTGCCATTGAGGGTAATAGAATGGTTAAATCTTTAGAGCATCTGGTGGAATGATTTGCAGTATTTTATTCTGACTGTTCACGATCTAAGTTCAAAACCCACTGGTGTTAACTTTACCTTTTATCCCTCTGATCTCGGTATTTGTCTGGTCAAAAGTACCAGTCAAATATAAAGGTCAGTTTGACTAATTCCCACACCCAAATATCTAAAATATTAGAAATTATTACAAATACTACTAAAGACTACATCCTCCTCTAGTACGTAGGTCAGTTCAGTTCAAAAGTAAGGTCCAAATTCAGCACAGTAACCAAATGAGGTAGCCTTTACATAGTCACTCAACCTATTAGAAAAAGCAGCCAATTACCACTCACATCATGCATTACCATTTTCAGTCAAAAAAAAAAATGAAGAAAAATAAAAAACAACCATGTTCAATTGTGTTGTCGTAGATCTATCCCTAAGAAAATAGGTTAATCATAGCAAAAACGGCCTTTGATCATACAAGTACTCTATTAGAATTGACCTAAACCTTAACAACAGTTAATGAATTGAAGACTAGTTCAAATATGTGAGATATCTCAACATGTAAAAGTTTTTCTCTGCAATTTGTCAGAGAAGAGACGTTCTTGCTTAAGACAAAAAGACATTAAAATACCACAGTGCTTTAACTGGTTCAAATATCTCTGACATATTTGAACTGATGCTAAGTTTATATAATTTCCTTCGCTGTTTCATGCATCTACTTGAGTATTTGTTCCAGCTTTGCAGCCAGTACACATAACCAGTAAATAACCTTTTCTGCTCTAAGTGCACAACCTGAAATTTTGTTGGATTGGGTAGTTGATTATATGGAGCCCAACACTTGACGGGTACAGGTTGTCGTCGACTTGTCGTAAGTCAGCCTATATGTCTACATAACTTTGTTTTAAATTTTTATGTTCTTAAGGTACATTCTCAGGTAAAAGTCACACACAGCATTCTGTATTATACTATTATACTTGCGTTAGTCAAAAAATTCAGAGCCTCAAGCAATCTTATAAACAAAAACGAGGTTGCCTCGGTGTCTCTGTGACAGGATATTCATCCAACATTTGGGATAACCACAGTGGCAATCAATAATGAAACCTAGAAGAAGCGTTTGTTAGCTGACATCGCCCGTAGATGGGTTAATTTCAAAGAAATTAAACTCGTTAGATTTCAACTGGACTATTTATTATTCCTACCAGGAGCTGATGCACCAATCATCGTAAAGTCAATTGGTCGTAAGTCAGATAGGTCGTAAGTCAGATAGGTCGTAAGTCAGATAGGTCGTAAGTCAGATAGGTCGTAAGTCAGATAGGTCGTAAGTCAACGATGATCTGTACTTATTTCATTGACCCTGAAATGATGAAAGGCAGAGTCGACTTTGGTAGAATTTGAACTGAGAATCCAAAAATGAATGAAATGCCCCTCAGCATTTTGTCTGGTACGCTAATGACTCTGCCACCTCAACACCTTTTCAATCAGTAAATAATATTCACTGATTTATTATAAAGGAAGTTTTGTTTCATCATCATCATCTCCAGAGTTGCCTCTATTGGTATCAGTTCCTTAAAAGAACTGACAAGTTTGAAATGCATCCATCAATCCAATAGAGGGCACTCTTAGCTGACTCTGGTGTTTAAATACTTTTTATTTTATATATACCCAGGCTTATTCCCCTTTTTTTTTTTTTAGGATTGGGTATCTATTCATTTCCCAACTCAAGAGGTGACCCCCATCCTATGCTCGGGTCAAGGCATAGAATGCAATCCCCAATATCAGCAGTGGGGCCCGACAGCATATGCTGGTCTACTCCTGCCACATCATGCTGATTCCGTATTCCTTTGAGCAATATTAATTCATTCATCCGTCCACAAACACTCCAAGCTTTCCTATCATTCATAAACTCTCTTGCCTCTCTCACTCCAACACTTCTAATTACCAAAGCTTTCCTCACTTCATCCATCCACACAAACCGAGGTCTGCCTCTGATTCTGCTGCCTACCACTTCAGCCTTCATTACCCTCCTTACTATCCACTCCTTATCCATCCTCTCCATGTGGCCAAACCACCTCAACATTCGTCTATCCATTCTGGTTAGATTTTCTCTCATTCCTGTTTGCCTTCATACCTCCTCATTCTGCATCCTGTCCATCCATGTCACACCAACCATAGCCCTTAAACATCTCATCTCAAACACTTTTAAATCGCCTCCTTTCCACCTCTCTCAAACCCCATGTTTCTGCACCATATAACATTGTCAGCACAATCATTCCCTCATATACACCTCTTTTCACTTTCATACTCAACCTTTTATCTCTTAGCATACCTTTCAACAGCTTCCCTTCCTCGCTCTATATCCCACTTCCTCAGCCACCCCACCCCCCATCTACTGTCACATGTGATCCCAGATACTTAAAAACACTCACCTCCTCTAACATCTCACCATTTATGTTCACATTCATCCTACCGGCCATTCCATCTCTCCTGGGTATGTCTCTAAACTACATCCGGTAGTGGGACCCTGGAGCCCTGGTTTCAGTGTTTGAGGAGTGTGGAACGACCTCTGGGTCTACTCTAGCCTGGAGTGGTAGCACCTGTAAGGGTCCCAGCTATGGATTAACAAGCAAACTCCCCTGTAGCTGGGAGTGGGAGTAGTAGAATGCAGTTGCCTTATTCCCTGCAGGAGCAAGGGGACTGGGAATCCACTCCTAGAAATTTCTGCTCTTAAAAAGACAACAGGAAGAAGAAAAGGGGGTGGGAGAGGGTTAGCACCTAATCTCTCAAACATACTTGAACTAAAGTTTGTATTCTTGCTTTCACTGCTTTGCACATCTACTCACATATTAACAACAGTATTTTCAGTTTCCCATGGTAATGTATATCCGTTCTTGCTACCTTGTATCAACTTGATTAGTTATTGGAAGGGGACGAGCATTGAGAATTATGTCTTGGACTTGTTCAGTAAGAGTGATAATGATAGTGTATGCACTATTAAAACCTTCATTTAGTATTCCTATGTCATATTAATTCAATCACTTATTGCTACTGCAAAACGTCATCATTACTGACTTGGTGAGCACATGCCTGTTTTCTGACAAAATGATATATATTTTGTATGACACTATGTGTAGACAGGAGGCATCCAAAGAAAATGTAACTCTTTGAATATTCACTAAATATTTGCAACTAACAAAGGAATCTCTGTACTGTTGCTTGATATGTGTAACAATCAAATCTCTAAATCATATTTTACTCTTATTAAAAAAAAAAAACAGACACACTGGGTAATAGTTAGTTCTAGAGATTATAAAATATCTGAAATAAGGATAGAATCATCACAGCTGGAATACTCTCAGCAATAGATCTGCTTGAAGAGGACTAACTTGGGGCTAGACAACAACTAACTATCCCAACCACAAGGTATTACTACTTTTTATTTTATTTTATCTTTCTTTTGTTTTATCCATTTATATTTTTGGCTTTTCAGGAACATACGTTTACAACGGAAGGGCTCCAATACATCACTGAACTCTTCTTCATTTGTATAATAACATGACTCTAGCCATAAGTGTGACCAACCATGAAAAGTCTGAATCCACAAGATGGGAGTGATATTTGGAAAGAAACACCAGCTTCAGGGTGGTCAATTAAAAACTGCTGCTGATTTATATGATCATTTATCATCTATTCATTTATTCCAATCACTAATAAAACAGTGAAATAACAACTTCGTACCTGGCAATCACTAGAATCTTCTCGTTTATTTGATCAATTGCAACATTAATTTGTCATTTATTCTATACGTTTTGGTTTTTTTTTGCTTTGTTTTTGTTTTTTCCTTGCTGATGTATTTTTAAATACATATATCTTTGTTCATCACAGGTTAGGTTCCAAAACCGAACAGTGATAAATTAATCCTTTCCAAGTACTTTGTAAATGGAGCAAATGGTAGATTTGCCACCCACAGCTACAAAGTTTCTACTATCGTGTATTTTCTTCCTCATCTCTACCTTTCCCTGTAGAGAATATACTCATCTGCACTGTTGTTAAGATCAGATGCCTTTGTATTTTGTGTTTGTTCACCTGTCTTGTGTTAACAGGTATGTGTATATAGATCCATATAAACAGTACACAATCTCACAGTACAGTCATGTAAACATAAGTAATAGAAAGTGCATTCCAGATTGTTGGGGCACATTTTTATAGTACAAGCAGAATCTTTGATTGCCGACTTGTAACGTAACACCTTTATATCTGGCAATTTCTAGAATTTTCAATCCATAAGCATAACATTGTTCACAATTGAGCATACTATGTTATCCTGGATCAATGATCAATGAATCAGTGATAAACAAGGCTACATCTACTAGGTTTTATACGCATGATTTTATACATATACAGGGGTTGGATAAAATGATGGAAACACCCTAAAATTACAAACAAATTTATTTTAATATAGAATAGGACTGCATTTGGCAGTAATTACAGCTTGAATTCTATGAGGTATAGACTTGTACAAAGTTTGAATTGTTTCCTAAGGAATTTTTGTCCATTCTTCAGCTAAAACAGTCTCCAGTTCTTGTAGTAATGATGATGGAGGATATCGACTCCTTACTTGTTTTTCTAAAATGCACCAGAAATGTTCAATAATATTGAGATCTGGGGACTGTTGTGGCCAGATAAGATGTTCAACTTCACTAGAATGTTCCTTGTGCCATTCAGTAACGAATTTAGCTGTGTGAATTGGTGCATTATCATCCTGAAAGATTGCGTTTCCCTCCGGAAACAGTTTCGCAACCATAGGATGAATTTGATCAGATAAAATGCTTAAATAGTCTTTACTATAAATAATTCTGCCACGAAGGGAAACCATTGGGCTGGCAGATTTCCAAGATATAGCTCCCCAGATCATCACAGATCCTCCTCCATGTTTAACAGTTGGAAGAAGGCAGTCTGGGTCAAATGCTTCTTTTGGCTGTTTCTACATGTATACTCGGCCGGTGGTCGGAAATAGGGTAAAGGATGACTCGTCTGAGAAAATAACATTCTTCCACTACTCTAGGAATCAATTCTGTGGGTTTTTACTCCACTCTAAATGCTTTGCAACATTTGTTTTTGAAAGTAGTAGTTTTCTGGTTGCAGCCCTCCCATGAAATCTAGCTTTGTGCAGCTCCTGGCAAAATTTTTTGTGGAAACTGGGTTCTCAAGGTTGTCAGTAAGCTCTGCAGTAATTTTGGGAGCTGTACTTTTGTGATCCTTTCTAACAATTCGTGTAAGAGTTCAACAGTTCTTATCTGAAAGTTTTGGTTTTCTTCTTTCGACGAGGAGGTTTTTGCACTTTCTCGAAGGCTGTCATTATTTTCGAGAATACACTAAACATTTCATCTGTTTTCATTATGCTAGTGCCTGCCACACGAGCCCCAACAATTTGACCTCTTTGAAAGTCTGATAAATCTGTCATTTTAATGAATTTTAATTACCTTTTTCATATGATATCTGAAAAGAAACAGCAATTTTAGCAAAACATATTAAGCAACACTAATAGTAAATAAAAAAAACATAAAAATAAACAAGCTTCTGACAATTTCATAGGTATTTCAAAATTATGATGCTAGGTGTTTCCATTATTTTGTCCAACCCCTGTATAATTACAGTGCTGATTTTTATCTCACTTCCAGTGAAAGAGCTTTGTTTCAGAGCTGGAGACCAACTTTTTATCTGTTGGTATTTATATTCCTTACAAATAAAGAATATACATAGACAGAAACTATAACTTACTGGCAAACAAGTTGATTTGATAGCATGTACCACGTTTTACTTATTGTTTTAGTTGCCTATGTTGACATAAGCAGACATCGATATCTTCTCAGTCCTCACACCCTTGATGCTGCAAAACATCCAGTGTTACAACAGCTTACACCAGCAAGTAACTACTACTTATTTTTTCTCTGTACACACACACACACACACACACACACACACATATTTTAATATTTGTTTTCATGTTCAGTTATAATAAAAACAATTTTACATTAATTTGATAGGTCACTCTGTACTTTTATAGAGTATAAATTTATTTTAAATTCAAATTACGATGAACGTAAACAAACAAATGAAGTTTGCTTTTAGAAGCATTGAGATGTCTTAAAAAGTTAGAGAAGTGATTTTAAATTCTCAAACGCAGGATAATGCTAATTCTTAGATAATATTATTGACAGTGACTTTGAAGTTTTGGCCAGTTAGCCCATCGTCAGACTTTTCTTTTCTCTTTCCTATTTTTATACACGAATATATACACACCTTTCATAGTGCCCCACTTTCACATATATTTAAATGCCTAAAATATTATATTATTAAATACCCATACTGGAAACAGGATTGAAGAAATATTTATAAACACATAGCCCACAAATTCTACCTCCATAAAACACATGGGTTAAAATTTCTTCATATTAATCAGATTGCTTATAGAACAATGAACACCTAGAGAGAAACATACACCTACCCACATCTTGTGAACATCAAAGCACAAGATGAATATCTATACTAACAACACAATGACATATCTGACTAATAACCCCCATCTTCCAATAAAAACAGAAAATACCCTTAATAACTACAAGTAAAGAAACTGACCAGCCAAAACATGCCAGCTACTTGCATTCTTGTGTGAACCCCTAAAAAATTCATATACAAAAAGAGTTGGCACGCCTAATTACTAAGTTTTTAAATACTGATCTTTGTACCTTTGAACTTTACATTGTCAAAGCTAAGGATTTAATCCAATAAAATCAAAATAACTAAGACTATTGGCATAGCCTATAACTACTGACCAAAAGGGACACACATAAATATGCATAATTGCTTACAAGGTTCTACTTACATGAATAAATTTTAAACAATAACATATCTCCAAATTTAATCAATAAAGATTTCTCCAAAACAGCACTCCATAACAACCCATCCTAAAACATAATTACTACTCCACTCAAACCCACAATCCCACAGAAAATTTTAACTTAACACAGACTGTATGAAACCAAGATTAATGCATTGCAGTTTGACATTAGTTTAACTGGTTGAAATGGCAAAGTCACTGTTTATGATTGGATGATCTACATTTCAAGGCAAAGAATGTGATGTACATTATATTTTAATCTGAAAAATAGCTTATATGTTGCAAACGTACTTCACTGTAGTTAAGTATTTATGTATCTGTCATATATATATATATATATATATATCATCATCATCGTTTAACGTCCGCTTTCCATGCTAGCATGGGTTGGACGATTTGATTGAGGACTGGTGAAACCCGATGGCTACACCAAGCTCCAATCTGATTTGGCAGAGTTTCTACAGCTGGATGCTCTTCCTAACGCCAACCACTCCAAGAGTGTAGTGGGTGCTTTTACATGCCACCGGCACAAAGGCCAGTCAGGTGCTACTGGCAACAGCCACGCTCAAAATGGTGTATTTTACGTGCCACCTGCACAGGAGCCAGTCCAGCGGCACTGGCAACAATCTCGCTCGAATGACTTTTGACGTGCCACTGGCACAAGTGCCAGGAAGGCGATGCTGGTAACGATCACACTTGGTGCTCTTAGCACTCCACTGGTACAGGTACCATCACAATTTCGCTTTCGCTTGTCTCAACAGGTCTTCACAAGCCGAGTTTAGTGTCCAATGAA
This sequence comes from Octopus bimaculoides, assembly GCF_001194135.2. Classification (NCBI taxonomy): domain Eukaryota; kingdom Metazoa; phylum Mollusca; class Cephalopoda; order Octopoda; family Octopodidae; genus Octopus; species Octopus bimaculoides. Next base: position 81,744,133 of record NC_068981.1, on the reverse strand, counting down.
GGAAAGGTACGCATAAGTGGGCTAGCTACATCCCTGGCAGAGGCTTTGGATTTTGGTCTCACTTGGCTTGCTGGTTCTTCTCATGCACAGCATATTTCCAAAGGTCTCAGTCAGAAGTCATTGCCTCGGTGAGGCCTAATGTTCGAAGGTCATGCTTCACCACCTCATCCCAGGTCTTCCTGGCCTGCCTCTTCCACAGGTTCCCTCACCTGCTAGGGTGTGGCATTTTTTCACACAGCTATCCTCATCCATTCTTGCCACGTGACCGTACCAGCGCAATCGTCTCTCTTGCACACCACAACTGATGCTTCTTAGGTCTAACTTTTCTCTCAAGGTACTTACACTCTGCCGAGTATGCACACTGACATTACACATCCATCGGAGCATACTGGCTTCATTCCTTTTGAGCTTACGCATGTCCTCAGCAGTCACGGCCCATGT
>NC_068981.1:81742014-81743674 GCF_001194135.2 Octopus bimaculoides | reverse complement strand
CCATGTTTCACTGCTATGTAGCATGTCTATTCGTACACATGCGTCATACAGTCTGTCTTTTACTCTGAGAGAGAGGCCCTTTGTCACCAGCAGAGGTAAGAGCTCTCTGAACTTTGCCCAGGCTATTCTTATTCTAGCAGCTACACTTTCAGCGCACCCTCCCCCACTACTAACTTGGTCACCTAGATAGTGGAAGCTATCAACTACATCTAGTTTTTCTCCCTGGAATGTGGCAGAAGTTGTTTTCTGCACATTTTCAGTGTTTACTGCTCCTGAACATCTGCCACATACAAAAACTATCTTGCTAGTTAACCTTCCTTTGATATTGCTGCACCGCTTATGTGTCATAGCTTGCACTCAGTACATCTTATAAAGTTTCTACCTATGCCTTTTCTACAGATTGAGCAGGGCCATCTACCTGAAGAGGTTTGTGTTTTCCTACCTTCCTACTTATTAGGACTTTGGTTTTAATTAGGAAAAAAAAACAAAAAACAGGTATATAATTACAGAATAACTTTATTTATCTAAAAGTGCTATGAGGACAAAAAATAAACCTTTTCTATAATGTTATTCAATAAAGCCACCTTCAGCTTCAGCAACTGCTTCTATATGATACCTCAATCATTTACATGCTTGAATCAAGTGGTCATGGTTCAGTTTGAACATTACTCTGACTATGGCAGCTTTCAAAGAATCTTTGGTGTTATTGGTATGTTCATTGACTTCTCTCTCAACAACACTCCACATATAATAGTCCAATAGATTGAGATCTGGGGAATTAGGAGGCCAAATGTTAGGGGTTATGTGACCATGAAAATTTTCAGCCATCCAATCCTGCGTTACTGGAGCCATGTGTGATAGTGCAGAGTCTTACTGAAACACATATGGCCTTCCATTGCATCCACTGTCTATCCAGGGCTTAATTATTTCCAGGACCTCAATGTAGGCAGCAGAGTTAACTCTAAGGCCTTGTGGAAAGAAGTAGGGAGGCATCACATGTCCTTCATTGCTGACAACCCCTAAAACTATGACACAGTTGTAGGAAATTTTGTATGCATAACACTTGGAAGTTCAGAAGGGTCTACACATAGCCATCTGTCATTTCTTCTGTTAACTTTTTGATCTTGGTCGAAGTTTTTCTCATTTGAGAAAAACCAAATCAAATCTTCTTCTGCTGGATTTTTCAGTTTGTTTCAAAGATCTGATGTAGTCATTTTCTTTTGCTTTTTCTGACAAATTGACCTTTCCTCATCATGTAAAATTTATATCTGATGTCTTCGTGGACAACATTTCTGATTGTTCCTTCTGACACATGGAGATCTTTTGCAGTTGACCTCATGGACTTTCCCGGATTGTAATCAATTGTCTGTTCTGATTTCAGAGCGTTCAGAATGCTTTTTATGCTTTGCTACTGGTGATACGTTTCCATCTTTAGTCTCTAACTCTTTACAAACTTTGTAGACGAAATATCTGGCAACTTTTAAAAATTGAGATATTTCTAAATCGCTATGCTCAGCCTTTATATCCACAATAACAGCATGCCTCTTCATTTCTTGAGTAAGCTGAGGGTCTACCATTATTATTTTCTGAAACAAAGATTATACAGAATGCAGCAATGACCCAAAAATGGTATGTCTTCAAATACATTACGCACCCTGTA
>NC_068981.1:81739062-81741535 GCF_001194135.2 Octopus bimaculoides | reverse complement strand
AATCACCAGTGGTGTCTCTCAGGGGACTGTTTTGGACCCATTTCTGATTATCGTCTATATAAACGACATAGTGGAGGCGCAATGGCCCAGTGGTTAGGGCAGCGGACTCGCGGTCATAGGATCGCAGTTTCGATTCCCAGACCGGGCGTTGTGAGTGTTTATTGAGCAAAAACACCTAAAGCTCCACGAGGCTCCGGCAGGAGATGGTGGCGAACCCTGCTGTACTCTTTCACCACAACTTTCTCTCACTCTTTCTTCCTGTTTCTGTTACACTGTGTCACGCTGAATATCCCCGGGAACTACGTTAAGGTACACGTGTCTGTGGAGTACTCAGCCATTTGCACGTTAATTTCACGAGCAGGCTGTTCCGTTGATCGGATCAACTGGAACCGTCGACGTCGTGAGCGACAGAGTGCCAACACAACACACAAACGGCATTTCAAACGTCATCAAACACAGCAAAGTAAACATATTTGCAGTTGAAACCAAGCTCCTGAAGATTATCAATAGATAACAAGGCCGAACTGAACTCCAGACGGATCTGCATGCTGTAAGCCAACTGGCAGACAAAAACAAAATGTTGTTAAATGAGGGAAAATTTAAACTGATGCATTTTGGAAAAAAAAGATTACGTTTAACCAAACAGATTCTCTTCAATCAGAGGAACCACTCACAATAACATTTAGTGACTTTACAGTGATTGTTGACAACAATCACAGCCGGAGTATCCACATCAATAATAAAGTGGATATAGTTCGCAGGACGAGCTCCTGGATCCTCAGAACTTTCTGGTCAGAGAGCAAGATGTCATCATTCCTCTCTTCTCTTCCTTTTTAGGGCTACACCTAGAATCCTGCTACACCTGTGGTCTTCCCACACAAAGCAAAACGTTGCAAGAATTGAGCCACCCCAGAAAGTTCACTAAAAAATCAAGGGCATGGCTGATTTTGATTATTGGGACCATTGTAAAACATAGAAACTTTATTTACTCCAACACTGTTGTCAGTGCTACATCAGTTGCACAATGTGGAGAATACATCATCAGCATAAGACCTTCACATTAGATTCAGAATTTATCCAAGGCTGGGACCACGTGGTATATGCCTCCCACACTATTCAGGATCACAGCACATAAATTCATTACAACACAATTTCTTTTCCTTCGACAGGTCCTGCTCTATTTTAACATTATCCCAAAACAAATCAAAGAAGAAAAACATACCATCACCTTCAAATGAAACCTGGACAAATTTCTTCAAGGAATAACAGACAATCCACCTATACCTGGGTACATCTCAGTCAACAACTCCTTACTTGAATGGGCAATAGTAACATAAAACCCGACCAAAACATGACTTACCAGATCCGATTAAATGTTGCTATTAAGTTAAACATACTCTGGGCCAATCTTTGGCCGAAATATCTCTAAGTTATCTGTCTATCTATTTATCTAGCTATCTATCAGCCTGTCTGTCTGTTTGTCTGTCTGTCTGTTTGTCTATCTATCTGCCTGTTTGTCTGTCAGTATATTTGTATGTATGTATGTATTTATGTATGTATGTATGAATATATGTATGTATGCCTCATCTGTATTTAATAATTTAAATTCTTCCTCTGAAGAAGGAGTTGATTTTTTACAAAGATACAAAGCTCCATCTTTGGAATGTAGATAACGAAAACAATGTCACATTTTAAACCTGAGTAACGTCTTGCATACTTTTACTGTTCCGCTTACAGATTGTATTTGCAACGTGCGAATCAGTTGGTTGATTACTTTTTCTGAAAAGCCAAGCTTATCTAGACTTACAGTTAGTTATTGATATAAATATAAATTTGTATTCCGGATATAGAAGCTGGAAGTTTCGAAGCAGTTATCCATAGTTATCTTCTTTCTCTGATTTTCAAAGAGATACTCGCATTAGCAGGACAGCTAACCTCCATCAGGGTACATGGCTTTTCTTGTCTGTTCGAAACAACAATATCCGGCATGTTATGCTTACACCTGACAGATGTTTTGACGGGTATGTTCCACCAATATTCCTTGTGTTGATATTTGTGTACGTATTCAATAACAGACGTATACTCTACATACTAACTTAGGCACGTAAGTACATCCATACATACGAGAGAGAGAGAGAGAGAGAGAGAGAGAAAGAGATAGAGAGATAGAGATACAAAGAGAGAAGAGCGAGAGAGAGAGAAACGTGCGAGAGTCAGAGGAACAAGATACAGAGAGCAGAGAGAGAGAGAGAGAGAGGAGCGTGAGAGATAGTGGAGCAAGAGGGAGAGAGAGAGTGAATATGCGAGAGAGAAAGAGAGAAAGATAGAGCGAGAGAGAGAGACAGAGACAGAGCGAGAGAGAGAGAGATGAGCACCAGAGAGGAGTTAGAGAGAGAGGAGCGAGAGAGAGAGGAGCAAGAGAGAGTGGAGCGTGAGAGAGAGAGAAGAGCGAGAGAGAGGAACGAGAGAGAGA
>NC_068981.1:81738393-81738962 GCF_001194135.2 Octopus bimaculoides | reverse complement strand
TTATTATTATTATTATTATTATTATTATTATTCAGTCGTCTTATTTTTATAACGTGCTTTCATTGCGCTATCGAGTGCAGTTCTGTGTGCCTTGGGTATGTGCTGTGGTTTGCTGTATTGAAAGCGTTTTACGTAGGATGTGTTTAGTGCCTAGTAGTGCTACTTTTTGTAGTGCTATTTTCTCTATGATATATAAAATTGCTTGTCCTGGTGTTTTTGTTATGTATTTGTCTGAATATTATTATTATTATTATTATCATTATTATTATTATTATTATTATTATTATTATTATTATTATTATTATTATTATTATTATAGAAAGGATTGAGGTAACTCCTCCTGAAGATATAGAGCCAAAATTAAACGAAGAGTGTCATTTGTTATCTTGTGAACAATATTTCCACATCTCGCGTGTCTTCGACTGGTTCAAAAAATAAATTTGTCAATCTACTTCATTTTGATTAATATAGAAAGGATTGAGGTAACTCCTCCTGAAGATATAGAGTCAAAATTAAAAGAAGAGTGCCATTTGTTATCTTGTGAACAATATTTCCACATCTCGCGTGTC
>NC_068981.1:81730534-81737837 GCF_001194135.2 Octopus bimaculoides | reverse complement strand
TTATTATTATTATTATTATTATTATTATTATTATTATTATTATTTTTATTAATATATTATGTTGTTGTTGTTGTTGTTGTTGTTGTTGTTGTTGTTATTATTATTATTATTATTATTATTATTATTATTATTATCATTAATATTATATAACTTCAATATATTGTAGATTAAGGCAAATTTCTATTGCATCATCTGCAAAACCTTCGTGTTGCTGGGATGTATGCTGCATTGTGAATTCTTTTCTCCTGTTGGGAGTGTGCGAACTCTTCCCTGTACTGTGTTGCGTTGGCTTTTTTTTTCTTTGAGGCGTGGAGCTTTCTTTTGTTGTGTTACTGCTTGTATTGTGTGTTGAATGTGTAATGCTTTTCGTTTTCTGGCTTGCTGGTGGGAGTTTATTTCACTGGGCAAATACTGAATAGAGTGTGTCCTGTATTTCTGAGGATTTTTTTTTTAGGTTGTATTATTGGATTGATAATATTTTGGGTAGGATGTGGGTTGTTCCTAGCAAGGTTATTTTTTGGACAGTGTGTAGAGTTGAGTATCCAAGGATAGCTTCTACATTTTTGTTCATATGATTTTTTATCATGCCCAATGCTCCAATTATTATTGGTATTGTATTTACCTTCATGCCCCACATTTTGAATACTTCAATTTCGATGTTTTGTATTTCGATAATTTCTCCATTTCTGTTTTGACAATATTTTCATGAGAAGGGACTGCAATGTCCAAAAGTAAGCAGGAGGTGTTTTCCCCCAATCCTTGACTATTATGTTTGGGCAATTAGATTTTATTTCTTTGTCGGTTTGAACCGGCATATCTCAGAGGATTGTTACCTCATCGTTGTCTTGTACCTTGCTTGACTCATGCTTATACCAGCTGCTGTCAGTTTTGATGTTGTAATGTTGGCATATTAACCAGTGGATATAACTGCTTACTTTGTCGTGTTTGTATACATGTTCAGACTTGGCAAGGACTGGGCAGCCTGAGATGATGTGGTTAACTGTTTCATTGTGCTGGTTGCACACTCTGCATTTGGTGTTGAGGCCTGCTTTAATTATGTTGTTTTTGTAATTGCTTGTAGTCAGGTATTTATCTTGTGTAGGGAGAATCAGTCCTTCCGTTTCGGTTTTTAGTTCAGAGATTTTGAGCCATTGTTGGCTTTTACATAGGCTCACTTCCTCTTTGTCAAGTCTTGCCGGGTATTGGCCATGAAATGATTTTTATTTCCATTTCTACCGCGGTATATTTTGTAATTTAGTTTTAATGTTTTTTGTCTCTCTAACCATTTCTGCTATGTTGTCATCTGAGGTCAGTTTGTTAGTGTATTTTGCTTCTCTTCTGTATTGAGAAAAACATTTTCTTTTTTTTTTCATGTTATTTTACTAAATGCAGTAGTCTTCCGTTCTTTGTTTCTAAGTATTTTGTTAGTCCAACTGTTGTTATTCTATAGTAGCTTTTTAACTGTATCAGACCACGGCCTTCTTCTGAGCGGGGTAGCAATGATCCGTTTGTGTCTGTTTTGGGGTGGTGATTTCGGTACGCTGTTAGTAGTTTTCTGTTTTTTCTGTCTAGGTTTCTCAATTCACTGATCTTCCACTTTACTATGTTAAAGCTGTAATTTATGACTGGTATCACGAGCGTGTTATCTTATTTTTAGCATTAAGTTCAGTGTTTAATATTAGTCTAATTCTTCTGTAATACTCTCTCCTAATTTTCTCTTTCACTTATGTATGTTGTATTTTAGCTGTTTCTTCTTTTCCTAGATATTTGTGTGGGCGGTTGTGGTCTAATTCTCTAATTTCTGTGTCTATGTCGATTGCAGTGTTCTCAGTGTTAAATAACCTACCTCTTCTCAGTGTGACTCTGGCAATTTGTCCAGGCCCATGATCATTCTGATGTCATTGCTGAAACTCTGAACAATTTTGGTAAGGTTTCTCTGTTCCATGATGCTTTTAGCGAAAAGTTTTAGGCTAAAATTACACTAGGAGATAGTTTATTTTTTTGTCCGTAGCACCTATAACCCATGATGGTTTCGTTTAACAAGTTTGTTTGCGGGATCAGAGAAAGGCAGAAAAGCAGGGGTGACAGTGATTCTCCCTCGAAAATCCCTCTTCTTATCGATATAGGATAGGTTTTAATAACTTATGAGTCACTTTTTAACGTTATACTGGTTTTTCAGTTTGCCATTCCATGTTTAATGTATTTTAGTCGTGGTAGGGCTACCTTACTTGTGTGGAGAGGTTCCAGTATCCATGAGTGTGGAACACTGTCGAATGGTTTTTGGTAATCAACCCAAGTCATGTTCAGGTTTGTCTTTCTCCTCTTACAGTCCTCTTTAATTGCTCGGTTTACCAAAAGTTGCTCTTTGCAGTCATACAACCCTCTCGGTACCCTTTTTTGTTCTTCTGGTAAGACATTGTTTCCCAGCTGGTTTATAAGTCAGTTATAGATAACTGATATTATTGTTTTGTAGGATGTTGATATGCGTATTTATTATTATTATTATTATTATTATTATTATTATTATTATTATTATTATTATTATTATGGCAGTGAGCTAGCTGAATCGTTAGCACACTGAACGAAATGTTTAACGGTATTTCTGAGTTTATCAAATTCTTTTGCCGAGATATTATGATTACAAGGTATGCTCATGTCAGTCAATAAACAGACTTTATTGTTTTCCTCTTTCACAACGATACCTGTTTCATTAGCTTTGAATGTCTAGTCTGTAAGTAGAGCAAAGTCCAAAAAAATTGTTACAATTTCTCCCTCAGTTATAGCCTCAGGGTAGTTCTTGAACCATTTGTCAGCAGTTTTGATTTTATAATGCCGACAGATTAACCAGTGTAGATATTGACCAAATCTGTCATGTCTTGATTTATGCTCTGTACGTGCTAAAACATTACACCCAGAGATTAGGTGGTCCACTGTTTCTATCTCATCGTTGCAGTACCGGTACTTTGAGTCTACTCCATTTTTCATCACTATGGCTTGGTAGTTACGGGTCAATAAGCTCTGATTTTGAAGCAACTAAGATAAACCTTTCGCTCTCTGCATTTAGTTCTGAGCTGCGTAGCCACTGATGTGTGTGCTTCTGGTCTACATCAGCTACTGCACCATGGAATTTTTGTCAGTGAACAGGTCGCGGTTTCAAAGCGACAAAAATACTTTGATAAATTAAATATAAATGTTGAAGTGAATCTAATGGTTTTCGTGTGTTTTAAATGGCTTATAAACACCTTCCACGCTGCAATTGTGTTACAGAATGTTATAAGCCAAACGCTGAATTTATACGATTCACCAGCCATCCTTATTTTTCAAAAAACCCAGTGTATATCATATGTTTCAGAAACAAGCGGAAGGGACTTTGATAACAGTGGGTAACAAACTGTTCGGTAGAAATTGGAAGGCACATGATCAGGCGGATTTCGTCGATCAAGACACTTTATCTGTACCCTGTAACATTCAAGAGCCTGGCATTGGGACGAAATTGTAAGAGTTCTCTTCTGATAAAATGTCAGTCGTTACTTATTCTGATGATGGATCTGGAAAGCAGGGAGCTGGATCTTTCTCCGTCCAGGGGTTGATTATTAATGGTCGCTACAGAGCTCTACCGACTCTGCTTGTAGCATCACAAGCAAGAAATAACCTAGCTGACTCGAAAATTACTAGCACTTTCGCTACTAGAAGCAGCAAATAATATCCCGATTAAAATATTATTTGAAAATACTGATTTTGTTATCTCGGACTAAACATCACACAATGTTGAGATTGGAGAGATCGTAGCAGGAAATCTCAGCACAGAACACGTCTGTTTTGCAATGTGCACCCTTCACTTATGTTCAATCGAGTAATAACAACAGTGGAGGGACATCGAGAACGCAATTAGTCGAGACAAAATTTATTCGAATTTTCTTGTAAATGCAACATCGAGCTCATCCAGTGTCACTGTTCAGGCTCTTGACTGCATAACAAGATTAATCAGTCATGATTTTGCTCGCAAGTCATGGAACAAAACTGGTGAATTCGACAAGCACATTCAACCACGGGTTAATCAATTCGTTGCCCTGAAGAATGAACGCTTTAACCGTCTTACTACTTGTGCAATAACTTTGTACGACCCGAATGGTATAGCATCGTATCTGGCGAAATACGAGCATGTTACAAACCAATTAGCTTGTTTCCTTCGATGATTCAAAGATCTGGAGTTCCTCAAAGTCTCGTATTGCACAGGATTGCTGACTGGACTGCACCTTGTCGAACCATTCCTTTCGCTCACCACTTCAGCAAGCACAACCGACTCAAAACTTGTACCTGCTTTCAAACAACTTTATGGTGACCTTTCCAGAGGGGATACAAACCGATTGCTAAATGTACATAGTCCTGCACTCAGTTTTGAATCTTCTAGCAGATTCCAGGAAACCAGATATGATGAAGATATATATTGTTCTGTTGAAGCTATTGCAGCCAAGTGGAAGCCAGAGGTATTACAAGCACTGAAGAGGCTTCGTACAAAGTTAGCGGATGGTTTCCAGAACCAGCAGAGTTCTGTTTAGTTTTGGAAACATCATCAAAGAGTCTCTCCTTGTCTGATAAACATGGAATTAGCTAAACTAGAGAGAGTTCCCATTTATAATCTCGACTCAGAATGCAGTGTGGGATTTATCAACTATGAGTTGAATCGTCGAGGTACCAAGCAACTCAAATTAGCATCTTCCCAAGTTAAATCCAAGTCGGTTGATCTAATTGAATGTCGAGAGTCCGAGGCATTCAGGCAATATATGAAACGCACTAAACGTGGGGGAGAGACCGGAAAGAAGAAAATCTCCAACACTGCCGTGAATAGACGACGAAACCATGGTGTACCGTTTACTAGCAACACTGAGGTAGATAACTATCTCATAGCAAATATACCAGATAAAGGAAAGGTTGATAGGCTGTATTTAGAAATCAGGTTTACTAGAGACATTGCACTTTCTGTGCCAAAAACTAGTGACATTTTCCGTCTTAGACAAAATTATCGAAAACAGTCAATGGAACGATGAATTTATTTGGATAATGTGAGTTGCAAGACAGACTAAGTTTCGCCATATTTTTGTGGTTCGAAGACTTTTAGACAACTTAAACGCTCCCACTTACTGCAGTGTATATTTCAATAGATCGCTTTTGAATTGTGGTCTGTAACCGTGGCAGAGCACAGCGTCGGATATACCACAAAGAATATCCCGATTCCCTCTAACCATTTTATACATGGATACTACCGTATAAGGTGAGCTACGGTGATGAAGAACCCACTCCATACTATTTCTTTCTTTCTTTCTTTTTCTTTCTTTGTTCCTTACTTTATCTTTTTCTTTTTAATCTTCTTTCTCTCTTTCTCTCTCTCTCTCCCTCTCATTCCCTCTCACTCTTTCTTTCTCCTTTCACACCCCCAGTTTTTACCAGCAAATTATGACAATAATTGTTTCGTACTTTTAAGTTATATTAATGTATAATTTCGTTTAATTTCAGGAGCTTTTTGTCAAGTGAGTGGTGTATGTTTGAATATAACATGGCTAAAATGGAATGTGTTCACGCTGAAAGAGATTTGGTAATTGTCATAATGCTCGAAGAACTTCCTGTAGACGTTCTACCTTTGCAATTAAAGCATCAAGTCAAAATGCAGAGTTATATATGTTTTCCGACGGAGAACGCGACGACAAGTGATGTTTTCTGGAAAAATCTAAAAATGTCTATACGAGAAGGTTAATAAGAGTATGATCGATTTAAATTATATGTCAAATTTATAACGGTATCACTGAAAGAATATTTTGTAATTTTCTTCTTTATACGTGTGCATCAAAATTATGAATTTATGTATGTGTGAGAGAGACTGAAATCTTACAGAAAATTGCTATACTGTTCAGTAAATATTTATTACAACCTTTAACTTTAATTAACAAAAATCATGTTGTTTCTTTGTATGCAGTCACAGTCATTTGTATATTTTCAACATCAATATTTCGTTGATCATTGTATAATTTGTTTTATGTGCTAATTGCTTGCGATTGTGTATTATCAATTTAATATAAACACTTGTTCGTAATTTTCTTTCTGTAATATATTTGGAATCGAGGAACCCGTTTTTGCATTGTTTTTCCCACTTCTAATCTGTAACAAATAAAGATTTTACATTTGACAGAGCCCATTCATTTTTTTATCCATATATCACGAATTTTTTATAATCTGTTGAAATTTCAAACAAAACCTGTATATTATCCATGATATAACATCACTCTAGATTCTCAAGCAGAATGTTTTATAGACATTCTTGTGAGGCTCTTGATCGCACCTTAAATGACCCCTGGTAATTTGTGGCAAACTCTGCTGGTTATTACAAAAGTTACACTTGCTAATAAGTTGAATGCATGTCCCAAAGAAACTGTTATTTTGAGACAAGTAGAAAAACAACATCTTTCTTCGAAAATTAGAGTGCCCCTTAATGCAAATATCTCAGCAGCCCAAATTGCAAATATTTTACTTCAAACAGGGGCAATGGTCAGTTTCCAGGCGTCAGCGAGAGTAAAGATTTTATAATTCAAAACACTTGTCGACTAGTATACTAGAAATCTCAAGAAATTCTACTGCAATTTTACCCTAGACCTTTGCGGAATTGCAAAAGCCCAAAGCGGTTTCTGAACATGCATACCCAGATCCTCAAAATGAAATTACATTTCAATAGATAATGATCGAATCCCGGTTTTAGGAACCAAACTCAATGTAGTAATCGTTAACAATAAGACCAGCTATCCAACCGTGTTCCCTGATAATATATATATATATATATATATATATATATATGCATGCATATATGGGTACAAGACGTTACCAACGGTGCAAATAACATAAGATTCGTAAACAACGAGGAAAAATGGAAAGCAGGACAAGTAAACAGTGAGAAAGGGCCCTTCATCAGTTGTCGACTGTCTATCTCCAGCTCATTTCGAGCATTCAACGACAATATGAGTTCTAAAAGACAGTTGCTCCCATAAATTCTAAAATAAAATTTAGGATTTATGGACGCTCAAAGTTGGAAACAAAAGCATGACAGTGGAGACATACAAGGAAACTGAACGAAAACAAACATGGAAGTTCGTTAGACCAGAACGAGCGGAAAATAGTGAACGCTGGGAGAAACAATTTTTTGTTTTGAAAAGAAAAAAGATAGAACAGTGAGAGAAAAAAAACGTACGTTCTCTTGAACGTCCGTGCAGGAAAAGAAAGATGGTCACGCGTGAACAACGAGAGTGAGAGAGAGAGA
>NC_068981.1:81726768-81730435 GCF_001194135.2 Octopus bimaculoides | reverse complement strand
TATATAAATACAGTGGTCCGATCAATAACGGATTCCTACGTCCAAGGTTTGAAGAACTATATGACCTTCGGTTTTAGACGCTAACTAGTCATTCATGGGGCTAAGCCCTTTATGGATGCGAAACCTCTGCCACTTTATGACCGGTGCTCCAGCATGGCCGCAGTCAAATGACTGAAACAAGTAAAAGAGTAAAAGAGTAACTTGGAAACTATGCATGTTTATAAATATTTTAAAATAAATATTTTAAACATTCATGATATTTCTAAAGTTTATATCGTTGCATATGCCTGTTTACTTTATTTTACCTTACTTTTTACACATTTTAGAGACTGAAAACTATATATTTATTTATTGATTTTTGAAGGAATTGAACACACACACACACACACACACATATATTAAATCTTGCGTTGGATATATGGTATTGTTCCTGTGGTATTCCACCCTTATGTATCCATTCTTACAATAATGTGAATTCTAGATCATGCTGAGCACTTCAACTCTAGCCCGTTTTTATGTATTGTTATATTAACGATATATAATTATTAAAAAAATTACAGCTTATATATATATATAATATTTGTAAACAAACTCGGAGGCTTGATAAGTTGCGGAGAAAGAGCGACTACGAAATTTTTTCATAGAGTAATAACTATACTATAATATATAATAATAATAATTTTACATAGAAAAATGCGAGCAAGAGAAATAATATTGTCAAGATTATAAACCTGGAAAAGTACAGGACAAGTTATTACACTTGGAACAATTTAAGACAACTTATTACATCTGGTAAAGTACAGAACAAGAAAACTTTTACGTAAAATATTACAGTTAAGGATAAAATTTCAAATAAAATATTTGGATTTAGAAAATATTAGCTTTCATTAAAACTAAAAATGTTATTACAAGTTATTACTTCTATTTGTTATTACTTCTTACTTCTATCAAAATTTGAAATAACTCAATTAGAATATTTTTTTGTACTTTAAAAAATACATTTTTTAATTATTAATTAATAATTAGAAATTTGAAAATAGGTTATAAAAAAATAATAGTAGTACATAATTGGTTAGTACAATTAATAGAATAATACAAAAATTAGTTATATATTACAGTAAAATCTACCTATAACAACAAATTCACAGTAAAATTTACTCGAGTTATTGCCTAAGTTATTGCCAATTCTTCACATTTTTAGTCTTGACCCTATGCCTATATCTTACGTATATACTGTTCTACTTTGCATAAAACTTTAGCCATATTGGTATTTCTGGCTCTTATATTTTAAGTATTCTAGTGTGTCGATATTTTAACAAAATGATGGTACCTTTTTTAATTATAATGTTACTTTGTATATTAAAATGAAATAATTTTTAACATTGATATTTTATCCTTAGCTGCAATATTTTAAATAAGAATTTTCTTGTTCTGTACTTTACCAGATATAATAAGATTTTACCTTATTGAAAATTGAATAATAAGTTTAATAAATTTCTAAATAATATTTTTATTTTTTTCATTTTTGTGATTGATTGATTGATTTATTGTTATTGAATTAAAATATAAAGGTTTAATCTAAAAAAATGAAAATAATATTAATAATTCTTCGATTTAACCTTATCATATAAGCTTAATTAAAATATAGCTTGTTTTTAAAATAAAAGAGTTAATTATACTTGAATCCAATTTTTTTACCTTACTGAGAAATTCCTGCCAATGTAAACTACTACGATTCTGTTTCTTGTCTCAGATATCATGGGACTGTGTTTACATGATATAATTGCATTAATTAATACAGATGATGTAATTAAACAAATTGCAAATTAGCGGTTCGTTGATAATATTTTCCTTCACTCAATGATTCCGATGACATATATTAAAAGTCCCCTTATAGAACTATATTCATAAAAGAGTATAGAACTATATTATCACCCTCAAATTTGAGAAGCAAACACTCATAACTTTTTTCTTTTCAAACTTCAGTGCATGAAATTGATGCCATAAAATTCCTCGAATGGAGCTCTATCATTTAAGCTCAATTAAAATATAGTTTCTTTTTTAAATAAAACAGTTAATTATACTTAAATGCAATCTTTTGCCTTATATATATATTTCTTTTTCATATTTTACCTCACAACTTTTTTGATACAAATTTTTGTTGCATGGGACCAAAACTATGAAATTCCTCATGCTTTCTTCTATCATTGAAGCTAAGATGAATATATTCTGCTTTTAAAATAAAATTTTAAAAAGTTATTTAGATCTAAACTTGATTGGAAGCGTTAGTCCTATAACGTTTCTACAAATTTTGATGTAAACTTTCTGCTACAGAACCAAATCTCAATTTTTTACGCCGAAATGTAGTTAGGGACGAGTCCTCTTCAAAACTGTTAACAGTTTGGTTAAGGACTAATTTAGCGACAAGGCTCTGGAGATGCTGCGTGTGAGTAGATTGCGGCCTTAAGAATATTATTCAATTAGTACTGTAGTTGAATGACATATATTCCAATTAACGCGACATTATCTAAACAACTGACCGATAAATGATGAGCTTACCCAAGTTAGAATCGAACCCACATATCAACTCTAACATGGGGGCCATGCGCTTCCGATTGAACCAAACACTCTCTTATAAATTTCAGTCAAGTTTTATGTATAGATACTTAACTATCTAATACTAGATTATTATTATGATATATTATTATATAGTTATTATTGTATATATCTATATATCTATATATATGTGCATATTTATGTATTAGGCGTGTATGTCCGTATTCATATATGTGTCCGTTTAAGAGCATGCCGACATATCTGCCGTTATAAACTTAAGTTGTTTTACATTCTGATGAGGGTTACTTAGCAATAACTCCAAAGGCATTGTCTACTTTTTAAAAATCAATATGATGCTCTACTGAAAGATATCCAATGATCCATCAACATTTCACTTTAAACTTCCATTGTTTTTATATATTAGTATGCGTAAAAACAAACATTCGTGTATTGGTCTTTATGACAGTGTATGCGTGCGTTTACTGCCGTGAGTGTATGTTTGTTTGTGTGTGCGTATGTATGTGTGTGTGTGTATATTTGTGTATTTGTGTGAGTATTTCTGTGTTTGCGTGTGTGTGTGTGTGTGCAAGTGTGTGTGTGTGTGTGCATGTGTTTATGTTTGCTTTTAAATGAGTGTGTGTACGATGGTTATTGCTTGCGTGTTTGTGTGCGTTTCTGTGAGTATATTTATGTTTGTGTGTGTATGTGTGTGTATGTGTGTATGTATGTGTGTGTCTATATTTCTGTATGGGTAAATTTATACACTACACAAAGGCAGAGGATTTACTACTTAGAATTTCTCCAAGTTGAATCATGAAATTATTCTAATATCAATACAAAATCTTGGCACGTCTGTAATTTCTCTGATTCGTAGTAAAAAGCACGTTTAACACTTTTTGGAAGCTCTCGTTCATTGATTATTGTCTTTTCATGATTTTAACCTCACAGTTAATGTTAGGTAACTGCATGACATTAATGTAATAGTTAGCTCCCTTGAGTAGAGTAACTGCTTGAAATGTTCATAGATGTAGTTTAATGGGAATCTATAAAATTGTCAATCCTTGTTTAAACACACACACACACACACACACACACACACACACACACACAC
>NC_068981.1:81715922-81726758 GCF_001194135.2 Octopus bimaculoides | reverse complement strand
AAACACACACACACACACACACACACACACACACACATGTAGGTACATATATGTATTTGAAATTTAATTATGTATGAATAATTAGATGTATATGTATATAGAGAAAAAGAGTACCGCGTACTCTGTGGTAAGACGTCATAGGTCACCTCAGCAACCGTTATTCAGCAGCAAATACCGCCTGCTTTCGTTTCACTATCTCGTCTCCTTGACGGTATTCACTACAACAGACTACTACCATTACGACAGGTCAAAATCCACTTCAACAGCAACAGTCTAGTATTACTACTACTACATCAGGGACATTGACCAACGGTTCTTCCTCTAACCCACATGCCAATATAGACAACCCTCCTCCATTTCAAAAAAACCTTCCGTTATCCGTTTCAAGGTATTTGTTAATTTGGCCCCAGCAGCACCATCAACAAGGGACACCGCCCTTTCTCTTATACTCCCTTATGTTGTAGTGTCTACCTTTGTTGTAGACTTATTAAGTGCACTTATCCATATAGTATAAATGGAAAAAAAACTGATTCCAGTTACTCTCCCAAATATAGAGCCCGTGTCCCTGACGCTAAACACGGATGCACAAAAGGCAACAGGTGTACGTTGTTTCATCCTAGCCTCTGTCAAAATTCTTTCTCTCTAAAGATATGCCTGAATCTGGAACGTAGTTATCACCATCTGAAAGGCTGAAGACGAAGGAAAAATAAACAGCAAAAGGGAAGTGCAATAAATACAAATTAAACCATATTCCATCTCCTAACACGGACCAACGAAAAATCCCATCCATCAGAACTATGGGAAAATCATAACATCAAGTAATATAAACGAGTACAATATATCACCTGATTAAATGACTAACCAATGAGAAAATTCCTTTTTACAGTTCCTCTCATATTGATATAATATGGCTGCGCTTTGAGAACATTGTCTCTCATACATGCTCAAAATACGCACGAAACTCGCTAGCATGAACAGAAATAGGCTCCCAAGAGGGAAAAAGACACTCATTGGGAAAATCAAAAGACTAAGAAAAATCAACCAATTAAAATACTACCACCAACAACGTCCAGACTGAACAGCATTAAGCAGGCTTGAGTTGGGAAAACAGAATTTGCAGATCAGTATGTAAAACCTACAACGACAATCAATGCGCTGGAGAGGAAAACTGGGTAATCAAAAGAATCAAACAGGATCCGAAAGTGTTTTATTAATATGTCAACAAGCATAGAACCGCTGTCTCACCCGTTGGTCCACTGACTGATGATAACAGCTGTCTCCAGCATGACGCTAAAAAAATGGCCGAACTACTGCAGGAACAATACTGCTCTGTCTTTAGTGATCCCACAGCTATTGATGCAAGGAATGTGAACGAAGTTGATCTTCAACATATTATCTCGGACATACCTTTTACTGCCTCAGACATCACAGCAGCAATAAATGTAGGCCCTGATAGATTCCTCGCTAGTATCCTAAATGAATGTGGCCACCAACTTGCAATCCCACGTACCAACATCGGGAAAAATTTTTAAGACTCAGGCTATATACCGCAGAAGTTCTTATCTCAATTTGTCTTGACGGTCTTCAAAAAGGGAAAAAGGTCTCTCGCTGTCAACTATCGTCTAAACTCCCTCACCTCCCATATCAACGAAGTGATTGAAAGTGATGAAATTAATGATAACTGGCTTCCTGGAAAGTCAAAACCTTCTATCCAGCATGACTTCTGCTGCGGCAGAGACTGTCTAATACGGCCGTCACAGCACATCGACGATGTCCTCAAAGCCTTGGGATCATGTTCGAACTCTGATCTCAAATATTTTGACTTCAGTAAAGCGTTCGAGAGAGTCCACCGCAATAACCGCCTGTGAAAATTGTCAAATATTGGAACCCTTGGAAAACTGCCAGATTGGATTTATTACTTCCTGGTGAACAAAATACATGTTGTGATGGGTGGAGTTCATTCCTGCCCAGAAAGAATCACCAGTGGTGTCGCTCAGGGGATTGTTTTGGGTCCATTTCTGCTTATAGTCTATATAGACAACAGCTCAAACGTCATCGAATAGGGTAAACATATTCGCAGATCACACCAAGCTCCTGAAAATTATCAAGACCGAACTGAATTCCAGACGGATCTACATGCTGCAAGCCAACTGGCAGACAAAAACAAAATGTGGTTAAATAAGAGGAAATTTGAATTGATGCATTTAAGAAAAAAGACTACGTTTAACCCAACACATTCTCTTCACTCACAGCATCCTATAGTATTAAGTGACTTAAGAATTGGTCTCCCCACATAAAGCAAAGCATTACAAGACTTGAGCAACCCCAGAAAGCATTCACTAAAAAATTAAGGGCATTTCTGATTTTGATTATTGGGGCCACTGTAAAACATTGAAACTTTATTTACTTATTTACTCCAACGCTGTTATGAGCGCTACATCTTTTGGACAACGTGGAGAATATATCACCTGCATAAGAACTTAACATTCGATTCAGAATTTATCCAAGGCTGGGACCACATGGTATATGACTCCTACACTATTCAGGATCACAGTACATAAATTCATTACAACACAATTTCTTGTCCTCGACAGGTCCCGCTCTATTTTAACATTATCCCAAAACAAATCAAAGAGGAAAAAGATACCAACACCTTCAAATGAATCCTGGACAAATTTCTTCAAGGAATAACAGACAAGCCACCTATACCTGGATACATCTCAATCAACAACTCCTTACTCGAATAGGCAATGATAACACAAAGCTTGACCAAAAGATGATTTAACAGATCCTATCAAGCACTGCTATTAAGTTAGACATGCTCTGGGCCAATCTGGCCGAAACATATCGAAGTTATCTATCTGTTGTGTCGACGTCCCCAAACGATGAAATAGGCTAGCCCAATACGTAGATATAGAGGGAGGTGTCTAGACGTCGGAGCAGAGGTCTATGAGTTGAAGAGTTGTTGATAACGGAGTGTTTTTATCGTGAGTCATAACATTAAATATTTGTTTGTTAATTATTACTGTTCGAATTGTTGGAGTTGTTGTTTTTTTTTCTCTTCCCATTGGGGTAAAAATAGAGAAAATACCAGTGGGTGGCCACAGTTATGCGACCACAACTGGAAAAGGAATAGAAGAGGAAACATTGGAAATAATTGAAATTAAGGTAGAACCAAAGAAAATGAAGGAATGTGAGAGGTTGCTGGAGAGAGTTGGAGATACGTTGAAATTAACGCCACCTGCAGAACTGACAAGCAATGTAACCAAAAGAACAGTTGTATTCAAGACAATGAAAATTGCAACGAGAAAGATAGAGGTTGCGACAGTTGTGGAAATTGAAGAATGTTTAAAAAGCATAAAAAATCTAACATTTATAACAAGAGGAAGGAAGTATGCCACCGTGGAGGTGCGCTTTGCGACAGAGGAAGAAGCAATTAAACACTCGACGGAGGCAATAAGATCGGAGGAGTGGGTGCTTTTGCCTTCGTTCTATGGCAAACGTGTGGCCAGAGTACGAATAGGCAAAGTACCCCCAGAACTAAAAGAAACGTGGCTGATGACAGCCATAATATTCAACATGAAGGATGGGGCCAAAATATTGAAAGCCACAAGGACACAAAGAATTAATTACTGGGGATACGGAATTGAGCTCACTATCCAGGCAAAATAGAAGACTTAAATTGAATTGTTGAGGAGATAGTGTTGCCCGACGACTTGAGATTGAGAGTGATGGTGGAGGGCAGGCCGCCGATATGTTTTGCATGTGGGGAGAAAGGCCACATGAAGGTGAGGTGCCCACAGAGAGAACAGACGGAGAAGCGGGAGAGTGCGAACCAAGTAGTACAGCTGGAGACGGAAGAAGAAACAGCGGAGGAGGGATTCACGTTGGTAGAAAGAAAAAGAAGTGGAAGAGCAAGCGCGCCGCCAGGGAACCAGAAAAAGAAGAAAGAAGAGGTGGAAATGAAAGCTGCGACCAGAAGGAAGGCAGACAAAAGGGTGGTGGAGAGAGAAAGTGAAAAATTAATTGAAAAAGTGTACGAGAAGGAGATACAGAAGGAGGAAACAGTGTTAAAGACGCCGGTTATCCCAGCGAAGAAAAAAGATTCAGGGGTGCAACTGTATGAGGGTGAAATGGAGAGACTGTTCAAAGTGGAGATAGAAAAGGAAAAGGTACCAGAAGTGGAAGAAGAAAAGAGAAAAACCAAGAAGAGGAAAAAATAAATGGAATTTCGTAACATATGCAAAAAGCAAAGAGACGGAAAGAAAAATTTTAAAATTCAAACATATCATAAGAGTGAGTTTACCCACGGGTATATATTCCGAAAACGTGAAGGCCATTGTGATCGACAAAGACACATACAAGAGACTGAAAGACATGTGCGGAGACGGGATTGACCAGCCCGATGTGTTGGTAGAGTTCGAACACCTGCCACCAGTAGTTGAACAAAAAGACTTGGCGCCTTTCAAGAGGTATTAAAAAGAAAAAAAGTAAGTAAAATTGTTTTGTTGAAAAAAAAGAAAAACAAAGAAAAAAGGAACAAAAAAGAGAAAAAAAAAGTAAAAGTATTTCATGGAAAAAAAAAGAGAGGAAAAAAAGATGATTAAGAAAAAAAACAACGCAAAAATTGAACGATTTTAAATAGTGTATATAAACGTTCAAATGGTACTGCATGGGAATGGGGCCGATGCAGCCATTTCATTTCTTCATTTTCATATAACATCTCATTCTCATTCGTTTCATGTTTTTTGTCCCCATTGTGGTGTTGTGTTTGTCCTTGTAATGTCCCCTCTGTGTTGTGGCCGTAGTAACAAATAAAGAAATAGTAGTTGAGTAGAGGTCATCCGAACGTGCGATATAACACTATCTATCTATCTATCTATCTATCTATCTATCTATATGTCTGTCTGTCTGTCTGTTTGTTTGTCTATCCGTCTATTTATCTATCTATCTTTTTCTTTCTTTTCTATATGTCTGTCAGTATGTATGTATGCATGTATGTATGTATGTAAGACTCTTCTGTACTTATCATTTAAATTCTTCCCCTGAAGAATGTTGATAACGAAAACAATGTCACATTTTAAGCCTGAGAAATGTCTGGCATAGTTTTAGTGTTCCGCTTACAGACTGTATTTGCAACGTGGAAATAAGTTAGTTGATTGCTTTTTCTGAAACGCCAAGCTTATCTAGACTTCCAGTTAGTTATTGGTATAAATATAAATTTGTATTCCGCATATAGAAGCTGGGGGTTTCGAAGCAGTTGTCCATAGTTATCTTCTTTGTCTTTGATTTTCAAAGAGATATTTGCATCAGCAGGATAGCTAACCTCTATGACGGAACATAATTTTTCTTGTCTGTTCGAAACAACAATATCCGGCATGTTATGCTTACACTTGACAGATGTTTTGACGGGTATGTTCCGCCAGTATTCCTTATGTTGATATTTGTGTACGTATACAATAACAGACGTATACTCTACATTTGTTTCAGGACAGTCTTGTTTTTCCAATGGCATTTTTTAGCAACATTCTTATGTTTCATAGGGAGACTGTACCTTGGTGACATTTTTGGGCAGCCGCTAATCACATGTGTGGTGTCTTACACAGAAATATAACATAATTTACATTTAAGTTGAATCTTGGAACTCCAAAGGCCTCACTGTCTCTTTTGTTGATGAGGTATTTAGTAGTGATCTCTTGTTCTTGGATTGCAAATGAAGAGCCTTTGAAGTGTGATGTGATGTAGCAGCCATTAGTTCAAGAGAGATTTCGCTTCATGTCAATGTTACTATTTTTTTCAAGTCAATGAGATATATACCAATGCATAGTCATTTTTTGGTATATCGAGGATTTCACCTCCAAGTCTTCTTTGAGGTATGTTAGTCCAACTGATTTGGGATTGCATGCGAGGTCATTAGGACTAGGAGCTCACTTCCAACACGTAGCATATTGTTTTCTTCACTTTTCACCACTAAGTTAATGTATATATTTTTGTTGCAGTTGTTGTTTAGCAAGTGCTGTCTGAGAGAAACTATAACATTCAAAGGCTCTCTACACTGAGCTGAAGCCTCTACTTCCTTTGTCTCTTCTTAGGTAGAGACTGTCGATATCACTATTATTGATTTGTTAAGATTTCCAAATGAAGTTAGATTCTTGGGGGTTATCATGTCTATGGAGTGGATTTCTACTTCAGACCAGTCGATTATACCACATGTTGGAAACAGTACTGGTACTGCTAATGCGCCGTGAGATATTGTCATGTTGTAAAAGGAGAGTTCAGACTACCATATTTTTGTAATCTGGTGTAATATTCTTGGGTAACGCAATCTTTATTCACAGTACCTTCCTTGTTATGATATATTTTCATCAATGCCAAGGTACATGTAGCATTTTTTATGTGGGACAGGAGAAATAGTGAGACCTTTGATGAGCATGTGTTGCATGTATGAGACTGATTTTCCTCGTTAACAAAATTATTACAGCGTCAACAATACATACATACATACATACATACATACATACATACATGGTGGTTGTCTACGCCTTATGCAAAGTTTGACCACCTCCTGTACCTACACCTTAGAACCATATGGCATCAGATGTGGCTTTTTAAAGCAGACAATGTCCTGAAAGACACCCACACAGATTGCACATCCGATTTGGACCATCAAGCGCTACAGATAAGTTCTGATCTTTGTGGATCTTAAAATGTCTTTTGAGGCTTACGTTAGATCTGCAAACCTTTTGGCATACACTGCATTGAAAGGTGTGCACAGACATATAGGCTGAATAGCTAGTGGAGGTTCGTTTTTCATGGCTTCGCAAATGAGATTTGAGCCCAGCAAAAGAAAGTCATGCTTTGTCACAAACTGTGCACACAAGAAGGTCATTGTCATTCACCTTCTCGATCGTAGCATTCTTCCTTAAATCTCTTTTGAGTCTTACATACGTTATCCTAGCCTCTTCAAACGCTTTAACTCCAACCAACACTTTTGTTCGCGATCCAGCTCGAAGCAAGGATTTCTATGTCTTCCGGATCCATTCATAGTTGTCCTTATGCTGTCCTTAAACCTTTTTTTAGGTTTACACCGATAACGTTTGCCCCCTGCAAGTTCACCATAAAACAGCTATTTTGGTATGCGTTCATCCGCCATTGAACAATATGGCCACATCATCTCATTTGGTTCCTCAAAATCATAACTTTAATTGAGGTGATGCATGCAGATGCAAGGACATCTGTGTTTGGAGTAAAAGAACACCATTTAATGTTTAAAATGCGAAGAAGGCGTTTTTGGTGGAAATGTTTTAACAATTTGAAATGCCTTTCATAACAAGGCCATGTTTCACAAGAATACAGTAGGGATGGTAAGACAAATGATTTGTAAAGAACCAGCTTTGTATTTTTATTTATATGTCACAGGCAGCAAACGTGTGACACCAAGTCACCAAATGCTTTTGCTGCCCTTTGAATTCGCAGATATATTTCTGTATCAAGATTTCCATCATTTTGTACAGAGCTTCCAAGGTAGATGAACGGATCAACAACCTGAAGTAACTTACCCATAACAAAAATTTAGGGTGTTTACAAACATCACCATACGCAGGTTGAATCATTACAAGATTTTTTTTTTTCAAGTTGATGGTCAAGCCAAAATCATCACAAACTGAGTCAAATGCAGATACAAGAGATTGCAGACCTATTTCAGAATAACTGACAAGATCGCAATTGTCAGCGTATAAAATTTCCCTAATGAGTGAAGTAAAAACTTTCGTTTTGAATTTCAGACTGATCAGATTAAAAAAATTCCCTGTTGTTCGATATTTTATGTAAATACCCTCCTCAGAGTTTTGAAAAGCATATGACAACACAACAGCAAAGTATATTGCAAAGAGAGTGGGTGCATCAAGGTCTCCTTGCATTGCTCCATTTTCCATGGCAAAAGATTCAGAATGCTTACCACCAAAGTTAATTCTAGCTTTCATATCTTGATGCAAGGCCCTGATCATGTCTACAAATTTTTCTGGGCAACTTCTTTTCCTTAGAATTAGTCACAGAGCATTTCGATTAACAGTATCGAATGCTTTGCTCAAATCAACAAAGCGATGGTATAGAGCAAAATTCTGTTCAATGCACATTACTTGTAATTGTCTGGTGGTAAAGATACTTGTAATTGTCTGACGGTAAAGATACAATCAGTTGTGCCCCTGGAGGAACTAAAACCACACTGAGACTCAGACTCTACATATGGAACTATGAAGGTATTTAAACGTTCTAACAAAATGCGGGCAAGTGCCTTTCCAACCACAGACAAAAGCGAAATCCCACGAAAATCACCACACAGTTCCTTTGGCCCGGATTTATACAAGGAGACTAAAATGACATCAATCTAGTCTTGAGGCACTTTCTCAGTTCTCCAACAGTGACAAATTAATATATTTGATTGTTCAAACATTTTGTCACCCTTATATTTCAGGACTTCTGCACAGATTCTATCAGACCTTGAAGTCTTATTGTTATTCAGCTTATTTACAGCCAAATAAATGTCATCTCTTCTATAACTGGAAGGTGTTCAATTTTTTCTATCGTCCTCATGTCAACGGATGATGGTCTACTCAACAGTGCTGAAAAATGTTCTACCCAACGCTTATGAATATAAGCGGTGTCGGTCAGAAGAAAACGTCCATGTGCTGTTCTCACTGGAGCTATTGAAAAAGATTTTGGGCCATATACCTCCTTAACATAAGAGTACAAACCCTTAGCATCATTTCTATCAGGTGCTTATTGTGCCCCTTTTGCTCTATCATTCCATAATTCCTGTTTAATTTTCCTTAGAGCAGTCTGCTCAGTTGGGGTTCAAGGACTGAGAAAGAAGTGTATTGCCTAAGTTTTGTTTTTCTAAAAGTAGATCATGAATTTCTGCTGATCTATCTGATAACCAATCTCTGGATTTATGAGACTTAAATCCCACTGACGAACTTGCAGCTTGAAATACTTTTATTTTGAAATATTCCCATAGATTGTTTGGGTTAAGATTGATACTTTCTATAGCTTCGTGGAATCTTTGCAAGTTGCTTGAGAATTTAAAGTTTGCAACATTTAACTTTTTTGATACCTTAGGACCAGACTGTCGATTTTTACGCATTATCGAAAAATCTATTTCTACACGCACTAGACGACGGTCAGTTCAGCTTTCTGCTCCACTGATGGCCCGAACGAAGTTTGAAAGCGTTTCGGTACCTAAAAACACTACGTAAAACATAAATGAAAAGTGGTGCCCGTCAATTCAGAAAGATAAGATCCTTTATCTCTTCTATAACAAAATATACAAGTATACGAAGTTTGAAAGCGTTTCGGTACCAAAAGACACTTCATAAAACATAAATGAAAAGTGGTGCCCGTCAATTCAGAATATAAGATCCTTTATCTGTTCCATAACAAAATATACAAGTATACGAAGTTTGAAAGCGTTTCGGTACCAAAAAACACTACATAAAACATGAAAAGTGGTGCCCGTCAATTCAGAAAGATAAGATCCTTTACCTGTTCTATAACAAAATATACAAGTATACGAAGTTTGAAAGCGTTTCGGTACCAAAAAAAACACTACATAAAACAAATGATAATTGGTGCCCGTCAATTCAGAAGGATAAGATCCTTTATCTCTTCTATAACAAAATATACAAGTATACGAAGTTTGAAAGCGTTTCGGTACCAAAAAAACACTATATAAAACAAATGAAAAGTGGTGCCCGTCAATTCAGAAAGGGAAGATCCTTTATCAGTTCTATAACAAAACATACAAGTATACGAAGTTTGAAAGCGTTTCGGTACCAAAAAACACTACATATGAAAAGTGGTACCCGTCAATTCAGAAGGATAAGATTAACAATAGGGTGGCCAGCCAGATGAATCGTTAATACGCCGGGAAAAATGCTTAGATCTGTGTTCAAATTCAGTTGGCGTTCAATTTGATCTTCATTCTTTCTGAGTCGATAAAATAAATTCCTCCACGGTTCCTTTTGGTTTGACGGACACCAAACCAAATACATCCGCACTCAATACGTGTAGAGTGTATATTGAACATATGTATTAACAGTAGGGAGGCCAGCCTTATGAATCGTTTATACGCCGGTAAAATACTTAGTTCTGTGTTCAAATCCTGCTGGCGTTCAATTTGCCCTTCATTCTTTCTGAGTCGATAAAATAAATTCCTCCCCGGATCCTTTTGGTTTGACGGACACCAAACTAAAAAGGTCCGCACTCAATACGTGTAGAGTGTATATTGAACATATGTATTAACAGTAGGGAGGCCAGCCAGATGAATCGTTAATAGGCCGGGAAAAATGCTTAGATCTGTGTTCAAATTCTGCTGGCGTTGACTTTGCCATTCATTTTTTTCGAGTCGATAAAATAAATTCCTCCCCGTATCTTTTTGGTTTGACGTACACCAAACCAAAAACATCCGCACTCAATACGTATAGAGTGTATATTGAATATATGTATTAACAGTAGGGAGGCCAGCCTCATGAATCATTTATACGCCGGGAAAAATGCTTAGTTCTGTGTTCAAATCCTGCTGGCGTTGACTTTGCTCTTCATTCTTTCTGAGTCGATAAAATAAGATGTATTTCATATCATGTTTTCTGATTAGAATATAATCTATGAGATGCCAGTGCTTAGATCTTGGGTGCATCCAGGTGGTCTTATATTTATGTTATGTCAGGTCGCTCGTGAGTGCTACTGGTAACATGTAATCCAGTACAACCTGTTGCATGGTCGGGTTGTCGGCGACTAAACTGGCAACCCCACCAGGCTTGCTTGGTGAGGAGAGTGTCG
>NC_068981.1:81712848-81715912 GCF_001194135.2 Octopus bimaculoides | reverse complement strand
TGTCGGCGACTAAACTGGCAACCCCACCAGGCTTGCTTGGTGAGGAGAGTGTCGTTGGACACCCTGCGGGATGAAAAATAAGACCCGTCAAAGAGCGGAGGAACTCCTGAACAGTCAACGGCCATTCAACAAGATATGTGTAAACATGTATATATCTTTTTTCTTATATGTATATATATGCATATTTTTACTTTTATTTATATTTTTCAATTGCATATCTTTTACTTTTTTATATTTATATATATCATTTATATTTAATTCAAATCACATATCGTAATTTCCTTTTTTATGTATGAATGAGCTACTCCGCGTCGGTCACCGGAGTGATATTTGATCACTTTATAATGTTTGAGTGTCGGTTTGGTGTCTGAAATGGGATAGCTTACATTATGGACAGGTAGAAGCTCTTTAACCTTGGCTGGTAGTCTACCTAAGAGAAGGAAATCTCCAAAGTAAAACCTGAGGCCTTGGAAGTTCCTGGTTTTGTTAATTTTCATGTAACACCAGTGAAAGTTTCTTGGGCCAATAGGTAGGGGTAGTGCAGTGCAAGCTACATCCACTGAAAATTATTCATCTGCTCAGGTACTTCCTGTACACCAAATCTTAGTAAACTCATTGAATTGATTGGTTGGCAGAAACTTAAAAATGCTCTTCTAACTTACTCTAAAATGTCTCAAACAGATTCAGTAAAAGGCAAAAAAAAAGAAAAAAGGCTTGGAACGTCAGTGAAACAGGTCTGGCTCGGCAGGTGTCCCAGTGTATCATAGTCTGGGCCCGGTCGTCATCCTGTCACTGTGGTCAAACAAATCGTCGAAAGTAAAAGTAAACATCCTTTGAATTTTGACTGTTGGAATGTGCGCACACTCCTTGATAATTTCAACAAAAAGCTAGAAAGGCGTACTGCACTTATCGCATGTGAGCTTAAGAAATATTCCTTTGATATAGTTGCGCTATCTGAAACTCGTTTCTCTGGTGAGGGTCAAGTAAACGAACCTACTTATGGATATACTATCTTTTGGAGAGGCCTACCTAAGAGTCAGCATAGAGAATCTGGTGTTGGTTTTGCTCTCAAGAATACATTAGTATCCTCCATTGCAGACCTTCCAAGTGATATATCTGAACGGATCAAGTCATGCCGTATTAACCTGACAAAAGATAGGTTTCTGACATACATACATACATACATACATACATACATACATACATACCAGAACTCTATGCATTCAATAAAACTGTGATCCACAATGAGTACTGTGCCAGTACTCATACCAACATTTGGGCTGCTTGATTGGACGCTTGATGAAATCCGTGCCATTGATGTGAAAACCCGAAAAATACTAACAAGCACACATAATTTCCACATAAACAGTGACGTAGACCGCCTCTACCTAAAACGAAAACAAGTGGCGGGGCTTAATATCGATCCAAAATGCCTTTGAATGTCTCATCATATCCCTTCGGCAACATCTTTTAACCACCAAGTATCGAAGGGCATCCCTTGAGCAAGTTTGCATGTATTAGACTGATAACATCATAAGACTTGGAACGTAGCCCCTTGAACAACACTCTTGTCTGATAACCTAGAATACATGTCCAAATAAGTCGCACGACTCTACCGCAACGGATCATCTGATGAAAGAATGAGCTTATATGAGCTGAAGTCTATGCATGGATATGTTAGTAGAAAGCTCCGAGATGATAGTAACATTGATCATCAAAGCAGTTTATCATGGACGAATAGCCGGATTACTACCTCCCACTCTGAAGGGTACGCGTTTGCTATCCAGGAACAAGAAATATCAACCAAGTATCTGATGCACAAAAGGGACAGCGATGCAGGAAAAGCAGTAAAATGTGACAACCGGTGCAGACTTTGTGGAGTTCACAACAAAGATATCACCCATATCGTAAGCAGTTGTCCGAAAATGTCATCACTGTATTATCTACCGATGAGACATGATGTTGTAGCTAGGACTCTATAATGAAATCCGTCGAAAGGATAATCCCAAGGACAAAGAAATAAGAATCCAAAATATGGTAGAAGCCATAACCACTCATAATAAACAGGAATACTGGTGGAATGTCCCAGTGAAGACTTCAATAAAATGTAAGCACAACAGACCTGATGTAATGATTTGAGATAGAGAAAAGATATTGTGCACAGTTGTAGAAATTACCTGCCCAGCGGATGTTAAGATAAAGCTGAAGATCAGTGAAAAAGAGAACACGTATGCTGAATTATTTAGAAATCATACATACATACATACAAGCATACAAACAATCAAAAGTACCCTGTTGTTGATTTTGAAGTTCCAATGAAGGAGCCTTGGATCAAGGTTAGAAACCTGTTCTTTCTCTATTGACAAGAAATTTTGAAATAAACTGGATAATGACATACATACATACGTACATGTATACAGACATACATATGTTAAAATACATGTACGTGTACATATATGAGCGTATATACATATATGTGTGTGCGTGTTTCTTTGTGTGTGTGTGTGTGTGCGTGTGTCTTTTTTCTGTGTGTGTACAAACGGACGGACGACTGAAATGGTGAACAGTTGATTGATTGATAGATTGACAGAAGTGTATGTGTGTATATGCACACACACACATACACACACACACACACACACATATACACACACGCATATACAAACACACATACACACACACATACACAAGCACACATACACACACACTTAGATACACGAACACGAGTCTAGCCTGAATACGTGTACACTTAAGAATAATGAATTATTTTCATATATACGTTGAGTGTCCACTTTAACGAATATTTTAGATATTAAGGAAAAGTATTAACAGAAACAACGCCTAACAAAACAAAAAAATTATCATGAAAAACAAACGACAATGACTTGGTTTATTGTTTCTTTAAAAGCCTATTTCAGGAAGAGTCTTTCAATAACAGGAATTGCAACACAAGAGTGGGCAATCCTATTTCCCAATATATATATATATATATATATATATATATATGTGTGTGTGTGTGTGTGTGTGTGTGTGTGTGTGTGTGTGTGTGTGTGTGTGTGTGTGT
>NC_068981.1:81708787-81711855 GCF_001194135.2 Octopus bimaculoides | reverse complement strand
ATATATATATATATATATATATATATATATATATATACATATATATATACATACGTATATATATATATATGTATATATACATGTATATATATATATACATATATATATATATACATATATATATATACATATATATATACATACCTATGTATGTATATATATACATACGTGTATATATATATGTATGTATATATATACATACGTGTATATATATATATATATGTATATATATATATATATATATATATATATATATATATATATATATATATATATATATATATATATATATATTTATATACATATATATACATATATATACATGCGCTCGCATGCACGCATGTGTATATACTCAAAAAACAAACCTAAAAATGTGTGAATGCACGTGAGATTTTGAATGTGCATAAGCGCGTGAGAGAGAGAGAGGGTGAGAGAGAGAGAGGGTGAGAGAGAGTGTATGTTTATGTGTGTGTGTGTGTGTGTGTGTGTGAAATTTTTTTTTAATCCTCTCTTGCCCATTAATTTCATTGGTCCATCACGTCTGTCAACAACAAAAGCTTAAATTCCTATTACATCTTACAGCGAATCACCGCAAAATTTGCAACTCCGTATATGAGAGAACGAAAGCCTCACCGATTATTCTGTCAGGATGCAACTGAAATTTTACTTTACGACCTACATATCATATTGGCGAGACAGACCCTAAATCTATGTACGAGGAGCAGAAATGGTTTACTCAGATTTGACATATTTCATTTAAGTTAGATCGAAAACTTGCAATATATTTGTTCCAGATTAATGGAAAACGGCCGTTAATCAGACATAAATGATTCACATAAGCTGAAAACAAATATGTAATTTATTATTACTACTCCGCACTGCCAACAGAGTAATAATAACCATCTATCTTTAATTATATTATCACAAGATCGGGAAGCTTCTTTTCATATATATATCGCTAAATACTGGACTATAAAATGAAAACGAACAGATTCTGAAATCACACAAAAATTCCACCTGATATTCCGCGATTTTTGGTCTCATTCAGATAGAACACTTGCTTTTCCTTATTACGAAAATATACTAAATGTACATACCTAATATTATGTCTAATGAACTTCGATTGAATGTTTTTCCCACACTTATAGCAATCAGTTACGTAAGTAGCTTTAACTTAAAGCAAATCTTTTGTGTTTCACATATTATCACTACCAATCAAGTCGAGATTTGATTATTTTGGATCTTTCTTTTGACATTTAACCTAGTATTCCATAGCAATCTATTAACAAATTAACATTAAATTACTTGCGTTTCTTCATTTCTGGCTGAAATGTTTATCTAAAGATGTTACACATATTCATTATTATATTTGGTTATTTCTTGAAACTACTTACTTCAGTGACTGCAAATTGTCAGACAGATTGTCCAGCTGTTTGCCACTGTACCGAAGACAAATTTCAACACTGTACAGTAACTTGTACTGACGAAAACCTAACTCAAATACCCAGTTATTTTCCAGAAAATACGACATCATTAGATTTAAGTCGAAACCACATTAAAAGAATCCCTCCTGATATTATTAAGCATTTAAACTTATTAGAGGTGCTAAAAGTTGACGATAATCTTCTTGAATATTTGCTGCCAAACACCTTTCAAGGTTTGTGGTCTTTGAGAGAACTGTCGTTGGAATACAACAGATTAGCTATTAATTATTCTTCATTTCCTATAAATCTTTTCCGAAATTTAACTGAAGTGAAAATTCTGAAACTACGAGGTAACACTGTGTACAGAAACACGAACTTTATTGATAGAACTATATCTCATTTAACTGCACTGGAATATTTATACATATCAGGTGGTCAGTACTTCATGTTTGGTGCAGGATATAAGAATTTGACAAAATTAAAATATATTAATTTTGCCTCAAAAAGAAACAGTTCCGTTATTAGATATATTACAAAACATGCATTTAAAAATGTTCCCAGAATAACCCATTTGAATTTAGATTATTGCCATTTAGATGTAATTAACACCGAGGCATTCGCACAGTTTGAACATCTGCAACTCCTACGCATTTCATTTAACAATCAAATTCTGCTGTATAGAATTACACTGACTTTGAGGTATCTAAAAAACCCAAGTGAATTCCAAACTTTATATTTTAGTAATATAAAATTAAATGTAGGAACGGGCATTGTTATTACCGAACATTTCACAAGTTCTTTACAGAAAACTAGATTGAAGAAAATTGTTTTAAATTCAGATCATATTGAATTACTTTCTTGGAATAGCATTCCCTCCTTACCCAGCACATTGGAATACGCTTATTTGAGAAACAACAGATTTACATACGGAGAATATATCTTTCAAATTAAGGCTTTACCCAACATTAAATTAATTGACATTAGCACGACAATATCATATAGAGAGCTACCATTTATTCGTAGCAAATTATTCAATAGGGATATTACTTACAGTTTTACAATCTCCAAATCTCTTAAAACACTCTTACTACAAGGTTGCCACTATAAAATTCCCATACCACCATTCCACATAAAAGATGCAAATGCAATAAGAGTAATTAATGCAACAAATAATATATTTTGTCCATGGAGTGGCCCAGTCCGGGGCTTAGAACAATTACAAATACTGGATTTAAGTCACAACCAATGCAATAATATCAGTAACGAATTCTTCACATTTTTCACTGGTCTGCGACTTTTGAATATCGAAAATAACGTAATAGGAATTTCAGGGCAAGTTGCCGAAGAAGGTTTCAGTAAAGCTTTTCTAAATTTAACCAGCCTCGAAGAATTATATCTTTCAAATAACCACATTCAATATTTATCAAACAACAGTTTGTTACAGCTGAAAAATCTCAGAATCTTAAATTTGCGCAACAATTTATTAGAATCATTTGATGTAAAGATTAGTCATATGTTAAATTTATCATATTTAGATTTATCTAAAAACATTTTACAGGAACTGTCAGAAAACACTTTGAATGCTATTGAAAATATATCTGAATACCATAAACTCACTGTCAACATACAAAACAATAAATTAAA
>NC_068981.1:81707104-81708777 GCF_001194135.2 Octopus bimaculoides | reverse complement strand
AGCCTCGAAGAATTATATCTTTCAAATAACCACATTCAATATTTATCAAATAACAGTTTGTTACAGCTGAAAAATCTCAGAATCTTAAATTTACGCAACAATTTATTAGAATCATTTGATATAAAGATTAGTCATATGTTAAATTTATCATATTTAGATTTATCTAAAAACATTTTACAAGAACTGTCAGAAAACACTTTTAATACTCTTGAAAAAATATCTCACCACCATAAATTCACTGTCAACTTACAAAACAATAAATTGAAATGTGGTTGTGCACAGATAAGATTTCTCACAAGGCTCCACAACTACGCACTTCAGTTCGTTTGAAAATAATCCACTCGAAATGTACTCATCCTAACGGAACAGTGTGGAAGTTGAAAGGAAATCAGCTTGTTAGGATCGTAAGCTTTCTGAATCACACTTGTTCAGCCTTGATAGGGATAATAATTGCGATAAGTTTTGGTGTTGTAATACTGATTATATTTCTAGTTGCCTCACTCATTTACCATTTTAGATGGAAGCTACGATATTTATATTACATGATCAGAGAAAAGTATTCCTACAAACAACTCACTCCCGATGAATATATTTATGATGCATTTGTGATTTATGCCGACGAAAATCGAGATTTTGCATTAAATTATTTGATTCCAGAATTGGAAGGAAAAGAAAGCTTACGTTTGAATATTCATCACCGGGACTTCCCTGTGGGAAAATTGATAACAGAAAATATATTATCAGCAATCCAATCTAGACGAAAATGTATTATTTTATTAAGAAGGTAAGTAACATTCAGTAAAATTATAGCATCCACACACACACACACACGGTTTTAAGGGTACCACGAAAGACCTGGTTAAAGGCCCAATCTTCCGAGTTCTTTTACAGGGCTTAGAAAAACTGAAGGCTCGCAGCAATAATTGTGTGAATCTGAGAGGGGAATATGTTGAATATAATCATAATTTACTTATCCTCTTGTATTTCCTTTTACCCACAGCCAGGAACTTTTCAGCAGCCCCTCGTTCAAAGCAATTATTTGCATTATTTGTATTATTGGTTACTAACGGATATCCTCACATTCAACACATGTGTTGAGTACTAACTATAATATATATTTCTTTCTTTAGCGTA
Organism: Octopus bimaculoides; assembly: GCF_001194135.2. Taxonomy (NCBI): domain Eukaryota; kingdom Metazoa; phylum Mollusca; class Cephalopoda; order Octopoda; family Octopodidae; genus Octopus; species Octopus bimaculoides. Next base: position 81,707,643 of record NC_068981.1, on the reverse strand, counting down.
ATTTGTTTTACATAAACGAAAAAATTTGAATGCATGCTTTAACTAACTCGGTAATAATTAGAAGCATTAACATCACTTAACGTTTCCGTGGGTCCGTGTTTAAAAAAGGATATGTAGGGGGACTAAACGTTGTAACAGAGTAGCAGTTGTGTAAGGGTGAGTAAGTGTGAGCTACGAAAATGTCTGCTGCGTCAAACTGTACTATCTATCCCATGTTCAATATACTCTATAATATTATCCATATCTATGCATGTGTGTGTATATATATATATATATATATATATATATATTAACTATCTACCCACAATAACCACTAAGTTAAAGTTAGAATTATGGTCTAATACAGACCAAGTAATTAATTGGTTTAGATCAATTGAACATAAAGAAGAAACTAAATTTATCCAATTTGATATAGCTAACTTTTATAGATCAATTAACCCAATAGTACTAAACAAGGCAATGTGGTTCTTCCATAAAAAAGCAGGCCTCACTAAAGAAGAATTTAAAGTTATAACAGCAGCAAGGAAATCGTTTATTAG
>NC_068981.1:81700900-81706817 GCF_001194135.2 Octopus bimaculoides | reverse complement strand
GGTATGGTGGCGAACCCTGCTGTACTCTTCCACCACAACTTTCTCTCACTCTTTCTTCCTGTTTCTTCTGTTGTACCTGTAATTCAAAGGGTCAGCCTTGTCACACTGTGTCACGCTGAATATCCCCGAGAACTACATTAAGGGTACACGTGTCTGTGGAGTGCTCACGTTAATTTCACGAGCAGCCTGTTCCGTTGATTAGATCAACTGGAACCTTCGACGTCGTAAGCGACTCAGTGCCAACAAACAATATATATATATATATATATGTGTGTGTGTGTGTGTGTATTATATACATAGGTGTGCGTACATGTATGTATGTATGTATATGTGCAGATTTATGTGTTTTGTTTTATGCATGTATTCTCATGCATTTAGTTGCATATCTAGACATGCTTATGTCTATGTTACTACGGAACTTAAATGCATCAAAGTTGCCGGTATAATGCAGACTGTCAAAACTCTTGTTTCATACGATAGAAGTCTCTATTATAACTGACTGTGCCCAGAGAGATAATTTCATTCCATGCATTTCACTTCAATTTCCCTTCATCTCCATCAAACTTGTTATTTCATATGAAGCGCCTTCAATTGCAAGTGAGCCTGTCTTTTTTCTATGATTATCAACATTGTCCCAGAGACAGTACCTCAAGGATATTGTTGAATAGGCAAATCCATGTTTCCCTCATAGCCTGCTTTATGTTGCATTCTCATGCTATCATCAGAACACCAGAACTCCACAGCACAAAAATGATGTCTACCCGAAAGCTATGAATAGATTTCTCTTAGAATTGTTTCCGATGGATGTGTTGTATTACAATTAAGAATTACGTGAAAATATATACAGTAAAACATAAAGATAGTATTTTCTTAATTCACAAAAGTAAAGCTAATGCTTTGCACATTCTAGAAAACTGGAAGAGTTAGAATTTAGGCATGTATTTTTGTTACAATGTAAATTTATGCGAACAGAATTACAAAATCTACTGCACAATAAAGTGCAGTAAGTTGAGTCGCACGAGTTTAACCAAAATGTGTGTACATAATCAGTACATCGAGTACCTCTGGGAGTATAACATTTTTATGACCGCCCAGCAGTAACTCTATTCAGCTGAATAGACGTCAGTGATTGGTTGAAATTACAGAAATACGACAACTTGCGAATTCCTTTTTTTTTTTGTTAAGAAGACTAAGAGTAAAAGATGTTTTATATGACACATTCTACCAGTGTCCCAAGTTTCAAAGTGTTTCGTTAGTGTTTCGTTAAGAAAATACTGGCGACCCCGTTTTAAAATAGATCCAATTAGAGAAATAAATAGGTTATCTGTAGACCATGGTTCGAAATCAATACTTTCTTACCGAAAATTTCTGTTTCTCCTCAGTACAGACTGCCATAGAGGTATAATCCAACAGAACCGTGTGCTAGCTGTCCCCAACGAATGAAAACACGTGCACACGGTTCTATTAATTATATAGAGTAATATTCAAAAGTCTTAAAGATCCCCCTCGTTGCCCGTGTCACATGGAATTGAAGAATTAGACTTTTGTTTTATATTTTCTCTAATGAACTGGACACCTATGATTCGAATTTCATCAAGATGAAGATAGGAAATTTTAATGGGTGTTCTTTCCCTCTTTACACACCCTAACAAAAATTCTAATCATGACATATTTATCCCATACTACTCATCTTTATGCCCAGATTTTAAAATCATAATCGTATAAAACCATTCAAAGGCTTTTGCTCTTGTCAAATGGAGCAGATGGAGCAGATGGAGCTCTAAAATGTTGGAGTTAAGGCCCCTATTAGAGGGGTCTTAAAGTCAACTAGAAAAGATGAATTGCTGGGAATCTTTTTTAACTTGTGTCTTATATCTATTTTCAAATTTCTTTGAAATCGGAAATATATGAATGTTCACTTGGTTTGTAAAAGAGAGCAAAGGTAGAGGAAACCAAAAGACAAACGATCACAATAAACAGTCAGTTTCCCTACCCTCATAGCAAAAATATATGAATTTCCATGGGGCTTATGGCCTCATTTATGCCCCCTCACTTTCAAACATATACTGCATTACATTTGCCCCTATGAATAGAACATAAATTCCAAATTTCATACAGATTCATTCAATAATTTTGACCTTTTTTGGATCATAAAAAATGACTAAAATTTGGGAGTTAATGCCCCCATTAGAATCCTCATGAGAAGCGGAAACTTTAGGAATACTTCTTGATTTGTGTCAATTACCTATGGTTGAAATTTCAACATCGGAAATTTATGAATTTTCATGGGGTGTTCTACTGCATTATACCCGCCCTAATGCATTGAATCTAAGTTTCAGATATCATAAGGATGATGACGATGAGGATAATAATAATAATAATAATAATAATAATAATAATAATAACATCGAAAAATACCTTAGGAATAAGAACCTAGGTTCGAAATTTCCCCAAGACACCTGATGAAGGCTGGAGGGTATACCAGCCGAAACGTTGTGTTAACAACAAACAAGACGAGGACAAATATCCGTCAAATGTAAATAATGTAAATAATTCCTCATCTCTTAAATATAGAACTGTATTGTCAAAAGGATCTATTCAGTAATTTTGGTCCATGAAAAATGACTAAAATTTGGGGGTTAAGCCTCCTTTAGAGAGACTTAGTATCATCTAAAGAAATGGAAAATTGGGGTATATTTTAAAATTTATTTCTAATACCTATGGTTCAAATTTCATCAAAATCCGAAGCATATGAATTTTCACGGTGGTTTCTGCCTCCACCACTTTATGCCCCCTCAAAATTGTATGAAACATACGGCATTACTCTTCTCCATAGGCTTGGATTTTGTGTTCCAAATTTCATTAGAATCGGTTCAGTAGTTTTCGAGTTTATAACACACGAACACACAAACATTGACCTTTATATAAAAGATACATACATACATACTCTCTTTCCTTTCCTGAGCGTCCAATAATACTATCCATATCACGTCCTCACTTTGTTGATTTTTTGTTTTTTTGTTATTGTTTTTTTGAACTATATATATATATATATATATATAAATTAAAACATAGGGTAAAAAATCAGATATTAATTAATATCGATTTATTACCAGGAAGCTAGCACATTTAAAGAATCAGAGAGATTCAGAAAAAATATCTGAGATCTTAGGGGATTAAAGTATATGTTTATTTATATCGTTGACCACTAAAGTGGACATTTAATGTGCTAGAAGTAGATCACATGTTGTGTCTACTAAGACCCAATGGTTCTCAAAAGAAATTCAGCGAAATACCAAAACGTATGCGGGCAAGACAGTGAAAATTACATAAATAAAACATTATTATTCACGGAAGGGTTTCGAAATCAACACTCATACCGAATATCTGCTTCTCTTCAGCGTGAACTGTAAGGAAAATATAATTCTCAGAACCTTATACAAGTTGTTCACCCCCAGAGGCAAACGTGTATATGAACGTGTATATGGTTCTGCTAATTATAACTTAATGGTAAAAATCAAAAGTCTTCATTTTGGCGCGCTAATTCTGGGAATATGTCTGCAGAAAATAGTTACTTCGTCGCATATATCCACTTTGAGAACTTGGTTATGGTTAATCAAATTAAAACATAGGGTAAAAAATCAGATATTAATTAATATCGATTTATTACTAGGATCTATTTCTAGCACATTAAATGTCCACTTTAGTGGTCATCGTTATATATAAACATATATATATATATATATATATATATATATATATATATATATATATACTTATATATATCTATTCATGCTATCTGATCAACTCTTTCTGTATATATAAGTTTGAAGAAGAGCTGGCATACTAAAAGCAAAATGGAGAAGGCAATCCTTAAAATGTTGAAGTACTTATATGTCAATCAGAAAATTAAAAGTGCTTGCTTCTGACAGTCGATTTATATCAAACCATACGCAGTTACATATGAAAATATGTCCACTTCTACACTAAAAGACTACACACACACACACACACACTATCTTTCTGTTTCTCTCTGTCTCTCTGTGTGTCTCTTTCTCTCACATACACGCACACATACACAGACAGACAGACAGACAGACAGACAGACAGACAGACAGACAGACAGACAGACGCAAGTACATAATACATATGCAGGATGTAAAATAAAATATCCTACCCAACAAAAATCCTTTTTTGAAACATCAAAATATCAACTAGATTATGATTGAGAGATAACAGTTTACTTATAGTAGTCACTCACAGGGATAGTCGTGGTTGTCCGGATCTTATGTACACGCTTTTTGACGTGAAGCTTAGGAGGGCGGACACCTAACCGCCTTCGGAGGCATTTATTGGATCTTTTTTAAAACGGGGGCTACATTTTTCATTAACGAAACACTTTGAAACTTGGAACACTGGTAGAATGTGTCATATAAAACATCTTTTTCTCTTAGTCTTCTTTAAAAAAAAAGAAATCCATAAATTATTCCATGTTAAAGTTGTCGTATTTCTGTAATTTCAACCAATCACTGACGTCCATTCAGCCGATATACATTAAGTGCCGACTACATAAACAAACGATTCTGAAACAATTAATCCTAACCCTAACCCTAATTCTAACCCTAACCCTAACCCTAGGGTTAGGGTTAGGGTTAGGGTTAAAGCAAATTTAAAATGAAAAAAGCAAATAAAACGAAGAATCGTTTGTTTATGTAGTCGGCACTTAATGTATATCGACTGAATGGACGTCAGTGATTGGTTGAAATTATCGAAATAAGACAATTTTTTTACATGAAATAAATTCGAATACAAAAATATTTTTCTGTTCTATAACACAAAATAGATAAGTATACGAAGTTTGAAAGTCTTTCCGTACCAAAAACACTACGTAAAACATTAATGAAAAATGTGGCCCCCGTTTTAAAAAAGATCCCATTTATTTACCTTCCGCTCCGTCCTTTCCACGCTTGTCATTGGAATCTTATACAGTGTCAGTAACTATTGTTAAGGTTTTACTAAACATATTAAGTATACTCTTTTACTCTTTTTGTTGTTTCAGCCATTTGACTGTGGCCATACTGAAGCACCGTCTTTAGTCGAGTGAATCGACCCCAGGACTTATTCTTTGTAAGCCCAGTACTTATTCTATTGCTCCCTTTTGCCGAACCGCTAAGTTTCGGAGACATAAACACACCAACATCGGTTGTCAAGCGATGGTGGGGGAACAAACACACACACACACACACACACACACACACACACACACACACACACACACACACACACACACACACACACACACACACATATATATATGACGGCCTTCTTTCAGTTTCCGTCAACCGAATCCACTTACAAGGCTTTGGTCGGTCCGAGGTCGGCTATACTAGAAGACACTTGCCGAAGCTTCTTACCACACAGCCACGCCTGCGCCTATATCACTGAATATATTATAAACTACACTTATATGGAGAAAAGGTTGGATATCGCTGATGATTCGCAATTAATGCCATCCACCGGTGCAGACTCTCATTTGGGCAGCCGATATAGTCGGTGTTTAATGAGCACGTTTCATGAACACGAGATTTGTATCTCCGAGTGTTTACAGGAAATTTAAGGCCTTCTAATCGTCAAATCCAATTTAGATCGGATGTGCTAATTATTATTCGTTACAAACACGGCTCCTGTCGCAAATAGGTAACTTATTCTTTGCCCGCCGGCTTTTTGCCACATCGCTGGCTATTGAGTCATTATTATAATATATCAGTTCGACAAATTTCTATTTTGGTGCTGACAATCATTTTCAGCCACTCGAAAAATCAAGGACAAATGCATCGATGTAACGATTTTTTTTAATGTTGCTATTTTAACACACACACACACACACGCACGCACGCACGCACGCACGCACGCACGC
>NC_068981.1:81699395-81700587 GCF_001194135.2 Octopus bimaculoides | reverse complement strand
CACACACACACACACACACACACACACACACACACACACACACCTTGTTTCTCTTATTCAGAGTTTACATCAGCAGGAAATCTTATCACTAGTTCTGCATATACATTATGTTTACCTCGCTACCAGAACACCAAATTCAGCACATAGATTAAAGACTTTACATTAATTAAATTTGTATTGGCTTAATCCATATCAATATACTGCATCATTATTGTTGGTATACATCTGTAGTAATTAATTAAATTAGCTGATTTGTTTTAGTCCATAAAGTATAACTTGTACATTTTAATAAGATACTCACATTTATCGTTCCACACTTAAAGTAATCTTTATTAATTCTTGTGTAAATTAACTTTCATATGCATTCCAGTATTTTAATAGTCATAAATAACAATTTCAAAGTTTAAAATAATTTATTGCCTACCTTATTAAATTATAAGCATTTTTCTTGATGACTGTAAATTGCACTTATTGCAAATTTAAATACATCAGTCTTTTAGCTGTAAAGGATGTTTTAGATTTTTCCAGAACATTTCTTGAGCAATCGCATTTTCTTTTGGAAATTCAATGTAACTCTGATTCTTTATCTGTTCAAGAATTGGTAATGGCAGCTATCTGTGTGGTACCTGCTCCAGTACCACAATAATTACTATATTTCTTTCGGTATGAATATATTCCATTTTAGTTAAGTTATATTCAAACATACACCATTTACTTTCCACAAAATATCTGCAAGAGAACAAAATAAAATATCAATGAACAATTCCGTATGTCAATAGTTTCTTAAAGCTTCAAATAAACTTCTAATGAAAGAACTGATATGCTATTTATAGTTTCATAATTTTCATTGTCCCAAATATTATATTATACGGATCTATTTTAAAACGGGGGCGCCAGTATTTTCTTAACGAAACACTAACGAAACACTTTGAAACTTGGGACACTGGTAGAATGTGTCATATAAAACATCTTTTACTCTTAGTCTTCTTAACAAAAAAAAGGAATTCGCAAGTTATTCCATGTTAAAGTTGTCGTATTTCTGTAATTTCAACCAATCACTGACGTCTATTCAGCTGAATAGAGTTACTGCTGGGCGGTCATAAAAATGTTATTCCCTGTGACATATTTCATCCGGTTTAATCGTAATTTATACGCATATATTGTTTATATAATAAATTACGTTGTGCGTATC
>NC_068981.1:81693452-81696906 GCF_001194135.2 Octopus bimaculoides | reverse complement strand
TGTATATATTTGTATATTTACATACTTATATATGTACATATACATATGTATATATATATGTATACATATGTATGTATGTATATATATGTATACATATGTATGTATGCATATATATATATGTATACATATGTATGTATATATATACTTGTGTGTGTGTGTGAGTGTGTGTGTGTGTGTGTGTGTGTGTGTGTGTGTGTGTGTGCGTGTGTGTATACATATATACTGTGAAAATAATAAGGGTAGGAAATTCAGGAAAATTTTCATACTGATGGCTAGCATGCGTAATAAAGTCAGTAGACAACATATTTTCCTATATAATAGTTTATAAACAATTTACGTATTTATACACGATAGAGGTGACCTTTAACAGGACATCTTACAACTAGAAAGGGCAGTTAAAGCCCAAACCACGAATAAGAGCAATTTCAAAAGGAATGAAAATTTAAAAAATATTTTTGTAGTTACCCTCAGACTCGAGTTTCTGTATCAATGTGCAAAATAAATTAATTTGCCATCCGTACTTCTTCAGTGAATGCGCTAAAATGAATGTATATTTATGCAGCAAATAGCACCGAAAATACACATGCTACATACTTACACATTATAATTTTCAAATCCACCGCGCAAGTGCAGTTACATCCGGCAGCAAATAATAATAAAAAAATTAAAACTGCGCCCCAGAAAGGCTTTGAAACTACGAAAATTTTACTGTGAAAATAATAAGAGTAGGAAATTTAGAAAATTTTTCATACCGGTGGCTAGCATGCGTAATAAAGTCAAAGATTTAAAATAGCTTATTTTTCCTTAGATCAGCGACGGTTTGTTGCTGGAAAAAGCATATAGTATATTCGAGTGGTGTGAGTTTTCATCACTGGCTGGGGATTAACACACGCTGAGGACAGGTAACCACCCAGAAACTCGATTCCGTGTGTATCACATAAGGCTAGGGATGAGAGCGATGACCTCTCCTCGTGGATACTAATCGCACACACAATGTATGTCGTTAGCCAGCTGGAAGAGATGTCTTCCTAGGACTATAAACGTCAGTATCACTGTCCTGTATAGGACACAACACTTGGCAATTATATGCTACGATTCCGTATTGTTACTAGTTATATCTCGCTCAGATATATATATATATATATACGACGAGGGTCCCAGTTGATCCAGTCAACGTAACAGCCTGCTCGGAAAATTAACGTGCAAGTGGCTGAGCACTCCATGGACACTGAGGCAGATTGAAATACAGGTACAAGAGAAACAGGTAGAAAGAGTGAGAGACAGTTGTATATATATATATATGTATATATACATATATATATGTATGTATATACATCTACGTGTATATAAATATGTATATATATATATATATATATATATATATATATATATATATATATATATATATATATATATATATATATATATATATATATATATATATATACATATATATATGTATATATATACATATGTATATATATGTATACATATGTATATAAATATTTATATATATGTATATATTTCTGTATATATCTGTGTTTGTACACCCACTATCGCTTGACAACCGATGTTGCTATGTTTACGTCCCTGTAACTGAGCCGTTTGGAAAAATAAACCAATAGAATTTTGGAGGGTGAACGTAACTGACTTGGCCCCATCCTTAAAATTTGCTGGCCTTGTGTCAAAATGTGAAACAATTATGCGAAAGAAAAGATAAATGTCTGGCCATGGGGAAATATTACCTTGCTTGGAAAAAGGTAATATTTGGCAACAGGAAGGACATGCAGCTGCAGGAAATCTGACTGAATAAACTTTCAGACCCATGTGAGCATGGAAAAGTGGATGTTAAAACAATGATTTCCATTCATTTATATTAAAAATATCAGGAATACTGTTACAGAGCAATATAGCAAACTTGTGCAATCAAACGAAGAAGTGCCAGCAAATCTGATACCAATAAAGAAGAGGATGAATCTGACAAAGTAAGCTGATGATACTAGGTTAGAAAAAGCATGCAGTGAAGTACAAGACTTACAAAGAATAAATCCTGCGGTCGATGTTTTCGACTAAAGGCGGTACACCAGCATGGCAGCACTCACATGACCGAAACAAGTACAGCAACAACAAAAAAATTGCCATTTTAATCCCGAGCAACGCTGGGTATCTGGAAGTTACTAAGGTATCAAGAAGAAAGACTTGTTACAGATTTTGCTTGTCATTGTTTTATGGGTCAGTTTTAATTTAGAGACTAGTTTTATCAAATCTTTGTATATCTAAGGCCGAGAGAACAAGGAGCAATGTCTGTTAGGAATGGTGCTGTTCTCTCCTACCTGATTATTTTTATTATTATTTTATAATAGCCTTTATTTGTTTATAAAATTAATCTAATGTTTGTACCTCTATAAATTCATACTTATACTGGTATATTCAATACGTAAGCTAAAGTGCTTAGATTATAATTTTAATTAATATAAAGTTAGCATGTTCTTTTAGCTCAGTACTCCTTTATTAAATACTAGAATATACCAATTGATCAATATTCACAGATACCATCTGATAAGTTAGTATTTAAGTATATAATATGTATAAATATTAAACTATTTCTAGATAATTTATTTTCCTCCCTCTATTGTGGTAAAAGTTTGGTATATACTCAAAAGTATTCAAGAAAGAAAAAAGCTTTTTATCCTTTTTTATATAATATTCTTCTCAATAATCTTCTGAATAACCCTAAACTTTAACTTTATACAATATGGCAATATTGTTTAAAATATTGAATTATAGTACTACATGATAAGATTTCCCCTGTTTCATTATCAATAGTCTGCTAGTGGCCGACCCCCTTAATTGTCAGCTAATATCTTGATTTAAGTTTTCCTTTACAAATCTCATGATATTGCTTCTAATAAATCTTGATAGTTTTTTATGACTATACCCACTATGATTTCTGCCGACTCCCTCAGCCTCATTCCTAACAGACACTGCTCCTTGTTCTCTCGATCTTAGATATAAAAAAAATTGATAAAACTAGTCTATAAATTAAAACTGACCCCATAAAACAGTGATAACAAAATCTGTAACAAGTCTTTCTTCCTGATACCTTAGTAGCTTCTAAGCTGAAGTGAAGGCAGCATGTTCTTTGTCTATCTCCTTACCTTCTTGGAGATTTTAGGTAAAATTATACTAATGTGTCTATCTGTTTTAATTTAATTCAATTTTGTGTCTTTATGCAGCTGAGGATTGCTCTGCATTTAAATTGATGTAACGATTGCATTGTTCAATTAAATGGAGTTGCGTGAAGCGATCGTACTGCATTACCTCTGGAAATCCTTGTTGCTTATTTTGCTTTTAATCACCTTATTATGAAATTGTATGGATACTACCGTATTAAATTCTGGTGCCTCAACTTAAGTATTATATTCATCTGAATCTATCTATCTATATATATATA
>NC_068981.1:81689817-81693265 GCF_001194135.2 Octopus bimaculoides | reverse complement strand
AGAACGCACAAAACCATTAAATTCACTTCAACATTTAAATGTAACATTTTAATTCAATATGCAGCATGAAGATTTGTCAGTGAACAGGTCGCAGATTCAAAGCGACGAAAATATTTTGGCACAAATTAAATTTAAATGTTGAAGTGAATCTAATGGTTTTTTGTGTGTTCTTAAATAACTTACAAACATCTTCCACACTGCAATTGTTTTTGTTTCGGCACACGATCTCAGATCATGTCACTCACTATGCAAGTACATCTCCGTAATATATATGTATTAATCGAAGTGAACAGTATTACATATTCATTACGGTCGATCTTACCTAGAGTTTCCGCACTAGGAGTTGAAAAGGATGCTAGGTAACGACCCGATTATTTAACACTGGTCTCCTTAGAGTCTTATGTAATCAAACTACTATCGAACATCCCGTTGAACCCCTGGTGCGAACGCAGTTAGTAAGATCGGCCGTAATGGATATATAATACTGTTAACTTCGATTCATATAATCACTTCATTCACAAATATACAAGTACATAATTTTTCTGACTTATGGATTCTTAGACGGATTACATACATGTGTATATATACATACGTATAAGGAAAAGAGATGACAGAGGACAAGACGATTATCATATGAACTTCATGACAAGGCAGCGATCTGGCGGAATCGTTAGCACACCGGGCGAAATACTTAGCGGTATTTCTTCTGCCGCTACGTTCTGAGTTCGAATTCCGCCGAGGTTGACTTTGCTTTTCATCCTTTTCAGGGTCGATTAAATAAGTACCAGTTACGCACTGGGGTCGATGTAATTGACTTAATCTCATTTTCCTTGCTTGTCCCTTCTATGTTTAGCACTCTGTGGGCAATAAAGAAATACATATGAACTTCATCGGCTTACAGCTGTTTCGAGATTCCGGTAAAGCAATGAGATGTTATTCAGGCACTCAATTATCAGCCCACTGTATTTTATAGTAGAAACAGCTGTAAGCTAATGAAGTTCATAAAATAATCATGAGTGTGTGTGTGAATATGTGTGTGTGCGTGTGTGCGTGCATCCGTGTGTGTGTGTGTGTACGTATATATATCTCGTAACTATGGCTTCTAAACTATATTAAATACCCCCAACATATTGTAGTCTCCACTGTAGAGCACCCTATTGGTTCTTTACTCTGCTTTTCTAAGACGACTAATATTTCTTGAGAACATATAAAGTAGGGGCTCACCAAACTTTTCCGACCATCGACCCCCTTTAACCACTTCTCTTTCCATATCGACCCACTTCAGCCATTTTTCCTTCTACATCGACATCCACTTTATCCACTTTTCCTTCTGCATCGACATCCTTTAGCTACTTCACCTACCGCATCGACCACCCTCCTCATTCAAAATATCTCAATACCCTATCCTACCGTACCTTATCTTAAATGCGTAATGGATACTGATGCTGGCAATTAAAATGTCAGCTAAAATATACATGTACGACAAATTAAGAAATTCTATTGAAGATGACACTTTTTACATTTAAAGCTACGTGTACATGTATACAATATTAGAAAATGTGAAAAACGCATCATATTTTCTCACGTTTCATGGCGCTGACTAAGTATCTCAAGTAGTTCATCGTGGTGGTGTGGCGTGCGGACCTCTACAAGGCGGAAGCTCTCCGCCAACTTCAAGTCACCTTCTTCTACTGCCCTCTGCCCTCTGACTCCATGCCCAGCTACCAACAGACTGTGTCCTCCACTATCCATGACCTCATCTCCTCCTCCCGTCTCCCCCAGTACCTCCAACCTCATTATCCGCACCCCTCGCACTCCCACTATTTACTTCCTCTCCCAAATCCACAAACCTAACAACACTGGCCGCCCCATCGTCTCCGCCTGAAACTGCCCCACCGAACTCATCTCCAGATATCTTGACCGTGTCCTTGCCGCCCCCTTGTGGCTTCCCTCCCCTCTCACATCCATGACACCAACCATGCGCTTCATTTGTTTACCTCTTTCTCCTTCCCTCCTGGCCCCTCTAAACTTCTTTTCACTCTTGAAATCCAGAGCTCTTACACGGTAATCCCTCACCACGAGGGGCTGCGTGCACTCAAACATTTCCGCGACCTTCGACCCAACATCCACACTCGTTCGTCTGGCCGCTATGATTTTAGTTTCCCAACGTTTAACTTCTCTATCTAGTGGTATTACTAGGAAATGTGTATAAATGAATACTACTAATTGGTAAAATATTATGAAGTGAATAAACTACACTGAAACAACTGTATGTATATATCCATACATTAACTCCTTAAAACACTTGCGTTCGTTATTTTATCATATTTTATATGACATTAAAAATTATATATTTTCAATTACATCTCGCTTAAGATTAGCAACAAATATATTCCTGTTTTTTAATTTTCCCTTATCACTTGTATGTAAGATATATTTCTTTCTGTCTATTATGTGCATATTTAATCAGACTTTGAGCTATCATAGATTTCCACTAAATATTGCCAAGCTAAAACTATTTATATTTCTTTTATTATAGGCATGAAGATATCTACATGGCAATGAAGGGAATATTCATTTTAGCTTTTGCTTACTTCATGAAAACATTTATTAAAGTGACTGCAAATTGTCGAACAGACTGCCCTGATGTTTGCAACTGTACTGAGATTATTTTCAACCGCTGTACTGTAATCTGTACAGACCAAAATCTAACTCAAATACCTGATACTTTTCCAAAGAATGCTACGTCAATAGATTTAAGTCGAAATCGTATTAAAAGTATTCCAGCGGATAGCTTGAGACATTTAAATTTATTAGAGGTGCTGAAACTTGATGATAATCTTCTTGAATGTTTTCAACCGACCACCTTTCAAGGTTTGTGGTCCTTGAAAGAACTCTCGTTGGAGTACAACCGACTATCTATCAATTATGTTTCTTTTCCTATAAAGCTCTTTCAAAATTTAACTAAGGTGAAAATTCTGAAATTACGAGGTAACTTATCAAACATATCTACGACTTATATCGGTAAAACTATTTCTCATTTAACTTCACTGGAACAATTATCTATGACAGGTAATAAATATAGTTACTTTGGAGTGGAGTATACAAAACTGTCAAACTTAAAGTATGTTAGCTTTGCTACAAAGCGGAATAAATCAATGTTGTACACTCTCACGGGTGGCTCCTTTCAGAATATACCATATGTCGTCTACTTGAATCTCAGTTACTCTGAAATACATGTAATTAATAAAAAATCATTTCAATATTTAAATAATCTAACAGTTCTAGATATTTCATATAATAATGTTCGTGATGGAGACAATAATTTCTTCAAAAGTTTCCAGTCAACTCATCATCTTGAATATCTTGCCCTCAGTAATATCATTGCTAGGAATAATCTTGGAATGCCCTTATATGCGAGAGAAGCATTTTATCTAAATTATACATC
>NC_068981.1:81687682-81689717 GCF_001194135.2 Octopus bimaculoides | reverse complement strand
TGTATGTATGTATGTATGTATGCATGTATGCATGTATGTATGTATGTCATTATTTAGTTTATTCCAAGATTTCTTTCCAATAGAGAAAGAAACGGCTTGTAACATAGATACAAGGTTAACTTTATTGGAATTCCAACATGGACAACAGGGTATTTTTGACTGTATGTATGTATGTATGTATGTATGTATGTTAATGCCAAGAGATTCTTTAGACAATAAACTACGATATCCAACAACTGGAACATATGCCCACTAATTTAACTATTCCTGGTTTCAGATAAAAATAATAAAACTTATACAAGTATTAAACTGTTGGTGGCGTCTAACTTGGTTAGAATAGTTTTCTATGACGTTTCTAGGTTAAAGGGATAATCTATTTGATCAACATAATTTTGGCAAAATTCACTCAAGTACATTACTATTGCATTGGTGTCATTTGAAATTCCATAGGATATTCATTCTCGTATTAAACTACAATACAACATTGCACACAATCCTGTATCTAATATTGCCAAAATATCTGGACAGCTGAATATTCTTAAGCTGTAGTTATGAGATAAAACTTGTCTTTGAAACCCTCAGTTGCCCTTTAACAGGTTCCGAAATACCACCAATATCGTGGGTGGATTCAGAATTTTGTTGTCTCGCGATTTCCGGCAATTTCTACCAGTCATCATCTTTCTACTAACGTGAAAATTGCAATTAATAGACTGTTTCCACAACATAGTTTACATTTACAAAACTCTTCCTTCAGTAGGGAATAATGGTCACCTACCAGTTTTCAATGGGGGTGGAAGTTCCAAAATACAAAAATATATCGAAATATTACATCTTAAAAATATTTCTATTCAAATAATAGTTAAGAGTTTCTAAAATTTCGCACATCATAGAAAACATGGAACAGTTCGAATTTAGGCATTTGTCTTTGTTAAAATGAAAATTTATGCGAACGGAATTACAAATCTACTGCACAATAAAGTGCAGTAAGTTGAGTCGCACAAGTTTAACAAAAATGTTTCTACATAATCAGTATAACGAGTACATCTGATAATATAAAATAATATTGGGAAAATGAACAGTATGAAACTACAAATAGCAATATCAGTTCTTTTATTAGAAGTTTATTTGAAGCTTTAAGAAACTATTGACATACGGAATTGTTCATTGATATTTTATTTTGTTCTCTTGCAGATATTTTGTGGAAAGTAAATGGTGTATGTTTGAATATAACTTAGCTAAAATGGAATATATTCATACCGAAAGAAATATAGTAATTATTGTGGTACTGGAGCAGGTACCACACAGACAGCTGCCATTACCAATACTTGAACAGATAAAGAATCAGAGTTACATTGAATTTCCAAAAGAAAATGAAATTGCTCAAGAAATGTTCTGGAAAAATCTAAAACATTCTTTACAGCTAAAAGACTGATGTCCTTAAATTTGTTATAATTACAATTTACAGTCATCAAGAAAAATGCTTATAATTTTAATAAGGTAGACAATAAATTATTTTAAACATTGTAATTGTTATTTATGACTGTTAGAATAATGGAATGCATATGAAAGTTAATTTAAACAAGAATTAGTAAAGATTACTTTAAGAGTGGAACGACAAATGTGAGTATCTTATTGAAATGCACAAGTTAAACTATTACTTTATGGACTAAAATAAATTAGCTAATTTAATTAATTACTACAGATGTTGTATATCAATAATAATGATGCAATATATTGATATGTATTATGCTAATACAAATTTAATTACTGTAAAATCTTTGATCTATGTGTTGAATTTGGTGTCAGTAAGCGAGGAAAACAATGCATATGCAGAACTAGCAATAAGATTTCCTGCTGATGTAAACTTTGAATAAATGAAACAGGATACGTCTCTGTGTGTGTGTGTGTGTGTGCGTGTGCGTGTGTGTGTGTGTTTGTGTGTGTGTCTGTGTGTGTGTCTGTTTCTGTATCTGTGTCTGTGTGCTTGTGTGTTAAAAATAGCAACATAAAATAATCGTTAAATTTGATACATTTG
>NC_068981.1:81683877-81686401 GCF_001194135.2 Octopus bimaculoides | reverse complement strand
ATATATATATATATATATAAAGAATAGTAATAAATGGAGCAAAACACATATAATCAATAAGTTCCTTTAATTTCTAAATGTGTTTCAAAAATTATGTGCACTCTACTCCAAAGAAATGAGAGATGCTGGAATATGCGCACAAATTCATCGTCAGGGATCCATATTTCAAATGCAAGACTTGCGCTAATTGCTAAGGTAATAATCACGAGTAATAACACTATATAGCTAAGTTAAATGACCGTTAGAAACAAGAACGCTAGTTTACAGGGAGCTCTTTAGGGAGAGAGGCTATGAACGCTGTACTAAGAGTTTAAATTAAAAGAAGACATAATGAATCACAAAAAACATTTTTGGACCAACCCTTCTCTACGCCTAATTTGTCCCTCTAGATCAGACATGGGCGTTCTTATCAAAAACATTCTGGACAAATACATACCTACAATAGTTGATAAGTTAAAACTAAGACTATGGTCAAATTCTTCTGAATAGAATGGTTTAGTTCAATTAAAGACAAGAGTAATACCAAATTTATACAGTTTGACATCTCTAGTTTCTACTCATCAATTAACCCCATAATTCTTAACAAGGCACTTTGGTTGGCCCATAATAAGGCAGGTCTTTCTAGGGACGAAATTAGTGTAATATTAGCGGCTCGAAAATCAATTATAAAATTCAACAATAAGCTATGGATTCGTAAGGATACTCCGGAGGCTTACGACGTTCGTATGGGAAGTTCGGATTCAGTTCAAATAGCTGATATAGTTTGTTCGTATTTATTATATGAATTGGCAGACCAATTCGCAAATATTAATGGAGGTCTATACAGAGATGATTGTCTACTATACCTCCAAAATGTCACTACCCAGCACATCCAAAAGGTTAAAAATTTAGCTAGATTCTTCTGGAGAATGGGTTTTGGCATCGTTTTTGAGGATGAGGTCTCCGTAGCCAACTTCCTAGATGTAACTTTAGACTTATATAGCAACACACACTTTCCTCTCCATAAATCATCAACGAATCTTAGGTACATAAGCCCTTTTAGTAACCATCCAAGGTCTATCACCAGTAATTTAGTTAAGAGTATTTCACTCAGACTTTCTAAACTTCCCTCTAACTCCCATATTTTCAATAAAGAGACTGACTTTTATAATTCAGCCTTATTGAAGCCAGGTTACAAAGACAAGATTAGATACATCAATTCATTTAGTGATCTTTCATCTTTTGTACAACAAGATATTACCACTACTAGCAGGGATAAACTCAATTCTATTTTTTCCCCTTCTTCTCCCTTCACTGAGTGAGTGGCACCTACTTATAATCATTCGCATAAAAGAGGAGGCTTAACCGACCCTTAAATCCTTAATAAAAACAAAAAACTTTATTTAACAATACCAGCACTGCACCTAGATCTGATGACAACATCTGGTTCATCGTCCCATTTGGGAAACAAGTTAAATCCAATTTGGTTTTGCAGTTCCGCGACGCGGTGAATAGGAACTTTCCTAGGGGTTCTCACTATTACCCAATCATCAACACGCATAAGGTTAGATTTGAGTTTTCTAATACAAAAAATATGTTACAAATAATATCTTCCCATAATTTTAGACTTTTAGATTCATCTCTAGTCAGCCATACCAATTATGATGATAATAATAGTAATGCTAATAATAATAATAATAATAATAATAATAATAATAATAATAATAATAATAACAATTACTCCAGTAATTCAACACACTCATATGGTAGCAATAGTTATTTAGATAAAAATATAGGTAACAAGAACAACATTAGTAAATATAACAACAACTATCACAACAATAAGATTAGTATCTCGGAATTGTAATAGAATCAAGTTTTTAAGTGTGAATGCTAGGACCAAAATGTGGTTTATCAATGTAAGGTAACGACTAACACAGAGGTCTCGCGTTATATTGGTTGTTCTTCGACGCAGGTCTCTAAGAGAATCTCCAACCATTATTCATCCTTTAGGGATAGGAATAAAAATAATAGTACCGGTCTTAGTAAATTAATCTGGAAACTCAAGGACTGCAATAAACAATTCCCTTTGGAATGGTCAATACTGGCTACCTCAATACCCTACAACAAGGGTAAAGATGTTTGTCCTTGGAGCTATTCCACATTCTGTTCTCCAAGAATAATTTAGTGAACCAGATAACACGGAGAGCATACAGATGCCAGCATTGGAGGAAACATACCTTCAGCTCGTTTCATTAATTTCATCCTTTTTACTAATTTTAGTTATTACTAGCAGTATAACCCGGCGCTGCTCGGGATTAAGCTAGGATTATTAAATGATTAAGTCCTTTATTTCAAACCAAAATAAGTAACATCGACATCAGATTTGAGCGAAATCCGTTGAAATTGGTTTGGCTGAAAATGGTTTGCTGGCAATTTGATTGGGAAATCCCATAAGGAATCAGTTTATTGGTTATTTTCACTTATTGACTCTTTTTTTAAATGTTGCATTAGAGATCTGCATAGGAGAAGGTTGATCTGAAGG
>NC_068981.1:81680808-81683562 GCF_001194135.2 Octopus bimaculoides | reverse complement strand
ACCAAACCGTTTTTGTGGTCCGAAAAACGCGTGGGGGGGGGACTGACAAATTGTTACATACGTTTTTGTTTCATAGTTGTGAAATATAAACAAAACTCTTTCGCTCCCAAAGTAGTATATGTGCGTATGTGTGAGAGTGAGAGGGGGGGGAAGATGAACGATTTAAAATAAGTATATTTGAATTGTTGTGTGAGAAAGTATATATAATCATATTATAGAATATAGTGTCTTTCAAAAACATCTTGTTTGAAACTATATCTCATGTTTAAGAAAAAAAATGCATTTTACTCTGTCTACCTTAGCTACATTTTCTTTCGTAATACGCTTTGTCTCCCTCTTCCACTTGTTCGTTCCTTTTTTTTGTTTTGTTGTTAGACGCTGTCTTGGTGAGAGAAATTTTTTTTGTCCTTAGCCGCTTTGTCTCCCTCTTCCACTTTTTAATTTTTTTTTTTTAGACGCTTCGCAAACACTCTGTTTCTCCCCTTGTCACAAACACTATTTCTTTCTTTCTCTCTCTTTCTTTCTCTTTTTCTTTCTTTCTCTGTCTCTTGCTCTCTCTCTCCTTCACGCGCGTACGCACAGATTTGATTTCGCCATGTCAACAAACTTCAAAATTGGTAAAAATTTTTATCGATTTTTACAGCTATACGCGGATGCCTCTGTGAGAAAAAGTTGACAAAAACACAGATAGGGTCATGAACAATGTCCTCCTAAAATTGGAACGTCATGCGTGCTAATTTGTGGACGTGCATAACCCACATCACGTACACACACACACAAACATCTTCTGTTTTATAGATATTGATTATTTTTCTTCACCTAACAACATACTCACTAGTTGACAGCCACTTTACATGTGGTATGAACAATCACCCAACTTTGTATTTATTTTTATTTAACTTTAGACAATAACAATAATAGTAATAATGATAATAATAAATTTTTTTTACATTTATAATAATTATAATAACAATAACGAGAATAATAACATAATATTATCTTAATAACAATTATATCTAACTCCAAGGCCAGTTGTTTACACTCTTTCTCCTTCTCTAGTTGGTTCAGCAAGTTTATCCCCGAAAAGTTATATTCGTAGAGTTTTAAGTATACTTGTATATTTACGTACATACTATCGATTTTGTTATCGTAAGCATGTTTATTCTTATTATTTCATCACTTTATAGTTTTGTACATTGTATTGCCATTTATTTAGGTTAATTACCGTAACTTAATATGATAAAATATTATGGTTAATTAATTATATTTACAATCCATCTTTAATCTTCCTTCATTATATTTACACAATGAGTAGTATATAAAGAATTCATTGGATTCTCTCCCTTTCTCCATTACAAGGATTTTTATTACCTTTATTATTAACTTTTAGATTTCTGCGGTTCATTATGTCATCTTTCAATTTAAACTCTTAGTATAGCGTTCATAGCCTCTCTCCCTAAACAGCTCCCTGTAAACTAACGCTCTTGTTTCTAACGGTCATTTAACTTAGCTATATAATGTTATTACTCGTACGTAACCTTAGCAATTAGCGCCAGTCTTGCATTTGTAATATGGTTCTCTGACGATGAATTTATGTGCATATTCCAACATCTCACACTTCTTTGGAGTAGTGTGCACATAATTTTTGAAACATATGTAGGAATTAAAGGAACTTATTGATTATATGCGTTTTGCTCCATTTATTATTATTCTTTATATCTACTCAAAATACATCAGTTTCACATGGAATTTCTACCCATTAATCGGGTATGATATCCCAGTTTTTGTGAGATTTTTACTACCCTGGTAACTATTAACATATTTGCATTGTCGAAATTTTTCAACCAAGATAATATTAATGTATATATATATATTTGTGTGTGTGTGTGTGTGTGTGTGTGTGTGTGTGTGTGTGTGTGGTAAATGCAGATACATATGTTTCCTAGCTAGCAGATGTTCAGAAGTAATAAGTACTCAACGAGTACATCAGGCTTAAGATACCTTAATTATATAACGTTTACATTATCGTTAAAGAATCCAAAGTTAACTCGCTGGGATATAATCTGAAATGAGCGGTGATGTCAATCAGTTTCGACGGTTCCCAAGTTTGTTTATAAAATCTGGTTACTTCAAAAGGCTATAATTTAACATTAAAATTGACGCTAATTGTTGTCAGAGGCCGTTTAGCTGAATGGTTAGAGTACTTGGGCATCCGTTGCAAAGGAATCTTGGAGGAAAATGGCTGTCCCATCTTTATTTCGGTCTGTGCGATCTGCATGGATGATGGTGACTTTTTTTTTTCACCTCGGCATCCATGTCTCCAAAAGAAATGGCAGAAGTACAGCGGCAACAGTACTGCTTTGTCTTTAGTAATCACACTCATATTGACTCAAGGGATCTGAACGGACTCAATCCTCAACATATTATCTCGGACATTACTCTTACTGCCTCAAATATCAAATATCACAGCATCAATAAATGAGAGCAAATACTATTCTAGTGTAGGCCATTCTATTGTCCTGAATGTACATTCTTTAGACTCAGACTATATATCGAAACATTTCTTATCTCAATTTCACATGCCGATCTTCAAAAAGGTAAAAAAAATAATAAAAGGCCTCTCACTGTCAACCATCGTCAAAACTCACTCGTCACCAAATCAACAAAGTGTTTGGAATAAAGAAAGAAAGAAAGAAAGAAAGACAGACAGACAGACAGACAGACAGACAGACAGACAGACAGACAGACAGACAG
>NC_068981.1:81666669-81674977 GCF_001194135.2 Octopus bimaculoides | reverse complement strand
AGAGAGAGAGAGAGAGAGAGAGATAAGTATATATAAGTATATATAAATATATATATATATATGTATGTATGTATGTATGTATAAACATATATATATGTAAATATGTATATGATATATAATATGCTATATAACATATACGCGTAGATAAATTGATAGACAGACAGACACACAGACGGACAGACGGGCGAACGGACAGACAGACAGACAGACAGATAGATAGATAGATAGATAGATAGATAGATAGATAGATAGATAGATGCTGTGTACGAAAGGTAATAAAGTAATATAATCTGGAAGTATTTTATAATGGTGCAAGTCAAATACGACAGCCAATATGGTGAAGGGAAAAAGTGTACTGAAATCATAAGCGAAATCCGATACGTCCCTGGAGGACGACGAGCGATCTGGATGACTTGCCACGAGCATCACCCCCGGAAATGTGGAGAAAATTCATCAGCTTGTGCATGAGGATCGTTGGAGGAAATCAAGGACATTGCTGATGTTGTTGGTCTGTCGTATGGGTCCGTGCAGGTAATCTCCGTGTTTTAATTGAACATGCGACGTGTCTCAGCCAAGTTTGTCTGCCGTCTACTGAACACCGAGAAGAACATCGTGTCGAAGTCTGAAAAGATCTCCATCAGCATGCCGCAGATGACTCATCTTTCATGTCGAGGATCATCAACGGTGACGAGAGTTGAGTCTACGGGTACGACCCTGAAACGAAGCAGCAGTCGTCATAATGAGAACTCTTCATCTCCACGACCGTAGAAGGCGCGACACAGCCACATGAATCGAGAGCATGCTCGTCGTATTTTTTGACATCCGCGGTAACGTGAATTCGTTCTTCAAGGAGAGACCATCAATCGAGTGTTATATTGTGACGTCGTGAAGCGTTTGAGGGAGGACATGCGAAGAAAACGACCGGATCGGTGGAGAGCGAAGAATTGCATTCAACATAGCGACAATGCACCTCATTCTCACTCGTGAAGTTCTCAAAAACAACATGGTGTCCCTTCTGCACCACCAGCCCTATTCGACAGATTTAGCACTTGCAGATTTCAATCAAGATGAAAATGCAGCTCAAAGCTCGCCGTTTTAACACTGTTAGCGGGATTCAGAGCGAATTGCAGGAGGTCCTCAACTCACTTACGGCCGGATTACAAAAGTGGCAGGAACGCAGGGGCCTGTGTATTGCCAGGCCAGGTAACTATTTCGAAAGGGATTGTGTTAAAACTTAGGTAAATAAGTTGAATTTTATTAAACACTAGCAGTAATACCGGTCGTTGATCGGGTAATTACTTTTACTCTTCCTCAAAGTGTTGTTATATTCATAGACTTAATCCTCCTGTATGTGTGTATTGTATAAGAAAAAAACATGTAATAATTGAGGTTGAAAAAGATCAGTTTTATACACGAACTTCTGTTTGTTTATTATATGACAATAAGTGAGCTGTATGTGTCATTTTACATATCAATACAGTAATGGCAATTATATAATACACAAGGCTTTTATCGGCACGGAGCTGTAATGAAAGAGAATTGCCCAACGTGCCGCACAGCGGGACTGAACCCAAGGTGACATGGCTGGAAAGCAAGCTTCTCAACCACACAGCGCCGCCTATAAAAGAGAGATACATTTTGGATACTATACTCATTGATACAATATGCTTAACAAAAAGATGGGAATATTTACTCGAGCAACGCAACAACTAACAACGCTACGCCAGACAGAGTGCTCCAGAATTAACTATCTGTTTCAGTGAAATTAAGCAATTCTTTTTTAAAATCTGACAAATTTTATGTTTATTACCAAAACAAATAAATTTATAAATCTTACGTCAAACTTTTATTAAAAGTTTTCAGCATGTCTGTATGTCTGCATACTCCAAATCTCTCCTTAGCGTTGTGAAACACATTTTGAAGCATTTCAGGAGTTAGCTCCTGCACTGCTAGTTAAACGTGTTCTTTACGCTCAGCTAAACGATTGCTTCATCTTGGGGATGGAGGTAAAGGAAATGATTGCTGCCAAATTGAAAAAAAACTGTCATGGACAAATAAGAGGGGTCCAACAGGAATGAAAATAAAATTATAAACAAAATTCAAAATTTATACACTTTTAATAGATATTAAACATAATAAACGTAAATAAAAGTGAGTTTTAAAAAAATGCATCCGATTTCACGCAAATCATCATTAAATCTGGGACACTCTGTATTTACTCGTCCGACTAAACGAGGTAGGGAACACGGGGTGGGGGGACTATTTGCAGGTGATGAGTGTAGCTTCCGGAAGTGGAAACGCGGTCAAACTCAAATGGCTGTGAGTCACAACAGCAGTTTTTTGTTTGTTTTTTTGTATGAACATTATGCATTATTTAGTTTAGATACGGATAACATAGAAAAAAGACATACTGCCGGGCCATGCTTCGTTGCGCAGGACTGGAAACGTGAAACATCAACAGGGCAATTCTGGAGAATGGATGAATGGGTGTGTTGCGCCTTTACCCAGCCGCACACGCACGCACATGGCTCGGTGGTGCGCGTGATGTTAACATGAAGCATCAACAGGGTGCCGACAGAAATGTTAATGTTCTCATTCCCGCTGCCAAATTGGACAAACACGTTTTCATGAAATATTATACGCTACTTATGATGCATAAGTACTGTCAATATTTTATCGTCGGAAAATGGCCTAAAACAAAGATAAAGCCCAGTGTAGTATACTCAAATCTGATTAATCTGCATTTGTGGTGGTGGGGGGCAAAGTCAGCGACAGAAATTTTTTTTTTAGTTAACAGCAATTCGAGGACCCTGATTAATGTTTGTTGCAAATTTGGAGGAAAGCGACTGGATACTCTTCGAGTTACGAGCCTTAACGCTGGGAAAATGTTTAAAAATGCGATTTATCTGCCCCTCGGCCCGCATTACTCATTTACTCATTTACTTGCTTCAGTCATTTGACTGCGGCCATGCTGGAGCACCGCCTTTAGTCGAGCAAATCGACACCAGGACTTATTCTTTGTAAGCCTAGTACTTATTCTATCGGCCACTTTTTGCCGAACCGCTAAGTAACGGGGACGTAAACACACCAGCATCGGTTGTCAAGCGATGGTGGGGGGGGACAAACACACTCACACAAACGTATACACGCACATATATATATATATATATATGCACATGTATGACGGGCTTCTTTCAGTTTCTGTTTACCAAATCCACTCACAAGGCTTTGATCGGCCTGATGCTACAGTAGAAGACACTTGCCCGGGACTGAACCCGGAACCATGTAGTTGGTAAGCAAGCTACTTATCACACAGCCACTCCTGTGCCCAGGTAAGAAGTTGAAAATTTCTTTGGCCCATAACTCGCCATGAACCCAATGTAATGCATGTGTAAAATTCCATTAAATTGGTTGTATGAATCTCGAGTTTTAACGACATGACAAACACACAGACAGACTCACATCTTGTGTTATATATGTATATATGTATAGATAGATAGATAGATAGATAGATAGATAGATAGATAGATAGATAGATAGATAGATAGATAGATAGATAACTAGTGTGGGAAAGTTTTGATACCACCTCGTATGTGCTCGATGCGATAAAATGATGTTTAGAACAGCGGAAATTCAAAAGATATGTAATGACGCAAATTTACGTCGAAATTCTGACAGTAGACGTCTCTGTTTATATGAAAGGCCATAAAACTCTACTCGCCGATGATTTCAATGAAATGAGTATTTTATAACCATTTTTATGATTGCTAGAATAAAGTAAATAGTTTACTCCGTGAAAGGATACCATGAAATGATTCTAGTTCTCCAACGTTTAATTTCTCTATATAGTCGTATTACTAGTAAACGTGTACAAAATGATGAATAAATGCTAATTGATAAATTATAATGAAGTGAATAAACTACACTGAATATAAGAATATATCCATACCTTAACTCATTAAAACACTTGCGTTCATTATTTCATATTTTATATGACTTTAAAAATTACCTATTTTCAATTACAGCTCGCTTAAGACTAACAACAAATATTTTTCCGCTTTTTAGTTTTCCCCGTATCACTTGTAAGATATCTTTCTTTCCGTCTTATCATGTTCATATATCATCAGACTTTGAGCTATCATAGATTTTACTAAATATTGCCAAGCTAAAACTATTTATATTTCTTTTATTATAGGTATGAAAATATCTATATGACAATGAAGAGAATATTCATTATGGTTTTTGCTTACTTCATGAAAACATTTATTAAAGTGACTGCAAATTGTCGAACAGACTGCCCTGATGTTTGCAACTGTACTGAGATTATTTTCAACCGCTGTACTGTAATCTGTACAGACCAAAATCTAACTCAAATACCTGATACTTTTCCAAAGAATGTTACGTCAATAGATTTAAGTCGAAATCGTATTAAAAGTATTTCAGCGGATAGTTTGAGACATTTGAATTTATTAGAGGTGCTGAAAATTGACGATAATCTCCTTGAATATTTACAACCGACCACCTTTCAAGGTTTGTGGTCTTTGAGAGAACTCTCGTTAGAGCACAACAGACTATCTATCAGATATTGTTCCTTTCCTATAAAACTTTTCCGAAATTTAACAAGAGTGAAAATTCTGAAAATACGAGGTAACCTCTTAAAACAGTCTACAACCTATATCGATAAAACTATTTCTCATTTAATTTCACTGGAATATTTATATATAACAGGGACTTCAAAGTCTGTATTTGGAGTGGGATATCTAAAACTGTCAAAGTTAAAGTATATTAGCTTTGCTACAGAGCGGAACAGTTCAGAAATAAATCACCTCACTGACGTTATATTTCTGAATACGCCATATGTTGCCTTCTTGAATCTCAGTTACTCTAAAATACATTCAGCTAGTACACGTATATTTCAACGTTTCAATAATCTAAGAGTTCTTGATGTTTCATATAATAATTTTCGCTTGGGATACAATAGTTTCTTCAAAAATTTTCACACCACTTATTATCTTGAATATCTTGCCCTCAATAATATCAATGTTAGGAATATCCTTGGAATGCCCTTATATGCGAGAGAAGCATTTTATCTAAATTATACATCACTGAAAAGATTTGAGTTTAACTATAACAGACTAGAATATATAGAGCCCAATTTTATTTCTTCTTTACCCAAAACATTGGAATACGCATATTTGAAAAATAATATATTAACATATGGAAAATATTTGTTTGAAATCAAGACTTTATCCAACATTAAATTAATCGACATTAGTACGACATTATCACATAAAAACCTTCCATTATTTCGTTATAAATTATTCAATAGGGATATTACTTACAGTTTTACAATCTCCAAATCTCTTAAAACACTCTTACTACAAGGTTGCCACTATCAATTTCCCATACCACCATTCCATATAAGAGATGCAAATGCAATAAGATTAATTAATGCAACGAATAATTTATTTTGTCCATGGAGTGGCCCAGTCCGAGGCTTAGAACAATTACAAATTCTGGATTTAAGTCACAATCAATGCAATAATATCAGTAACGAATTCTTCACATTTTTCACTGGTCTGCGACTTTTGAATATCGAAAATAACGCAATAGGAATTTCAGGGCAAGTTGCCGAAGAAGGTTTCAGTAAAGCTTTTCTAAATTTAACCAACCTCGAAGAATTATATCTTTCAAATAACCACATTCGATATTTATCAAACAACAGTTTGTTACAGCTGAAAAATCTCAGAATCTTAAATTTACACATCAATTTATTGGAATCGTTTGATGTAAAGATTAGTCATATGTTAAATTTATCATATTTAGATTTATCTAAAAACATTTTACAGGAACTGTCAGAAAACACTTTTAATGCTATTGAAAAGATATCTGAATACCATAAACTCACTGTCAACATACAAAGCAATAATTTGAAATGTGGTTGTGCGCAAATTAGATTTCTCACTTGGCTGCACAAAGTACGCAATTCAGCACATTTGAAAATAATGTACTCGAAATGTACTCATCCTAACGGAACAGTGTGGAAGTTGACAGACAGCCGGCTTCCTTTGATTATAACCTATCTTAACCACAGTTGTTCATCATTTATCGGTATAATTATCACTGTAGCATGTCTTATTGTGCTTCTGGGTTGCTTTTCTTTCGGAGCTCTTGTTTACCATTTTAGATGGAAACTACGATATTTGTATTACATGATCCGAGAACGATACGCATATCAGAGAATACAAACTGGAGAATATCTTTATGACGCTTTTGTATCTTATGCAGAAGAAGATCGAGGTTGTGTTTTTGAATATCTAATTCCAGAACTTGAAGAAAAGGATACGTTTAAACTGAATATCCATCATCGAGATTTTCCCGCAGGTAAACAGATTGCTGAAAATATATTGTCTGCTATCCAGTCCAGTCGAAAATGTCTTATTTTACTTAGCAGGTAAATATTTACAGTTCATTAGTATTCCGTTAAAATGCATTAATCTCATTTCGAATTTTTTTTCCTCTTATTTTCGCCTATGAACAAAGCTTCCTTACGTTTTGATAAATTTTAGCCATTTTTTAAAGAAATTTAAACCGTCAATCCCTACACTTGCTTGAAGTGTTTAAGTAAATCATTTGCTCTCAAACAGAAAATTTAGATTTTCTTTAAATTGAGTTTTATATTTTTACCCTTTTATTGGCTTTAATATTTTGACTGTGGTCATACTGCAGCACAAACCTCAAATGCTAGTATTTCTCTTATTACATCAACTTATTTCAGTTTGTTAGTCTTGTGTTTTCTATTAATATCTATTTATAGGACATCTAATTTAGCGGTATAGACGGAGACACAAAGGAAGATGGTTTCAAATTTTCCCATAAAGTCAGCAATTTGCGGGGAGGAGATGAGTCGATTACATTGAGCACATATTTTATCGACCGCGAAAGGATGAAAGGTAAAGACGACCTCGACAGAATTTGAACGCCTCTCATTCTGTATTTGTGAGAGGCGTTTTCAGAAGGGAGTGGTTTGTCCATTTATGGACGAATGAATCTCTCTGTCGTAGTTCTTGCACATCGTGCATTTCTCTCCAATCGTGTAGCTTGTACATGGGTATTGTGCCTGTACTACTTGAAAAGTCGACGCCCATATCTTCTAAATATGCTACGCTTGCAACATAATGATAGTCATATGTTGATAGTATGAGTTGCTCGACTGTTGTCGGGAAACAATTTTGAAATCCAGAGTTTGGTATCTGGCTAATCCCGCGTAAATTGTTGTATCCGATATATTTGCCTCTGTCGATATAAATTTGAAAGTATGGAAGTGGGTTGTTTATGAACTGGTCTTCGTTTTTGCTGATTAACCATTCTGAAAACACGTGATATTTTTGATTTTGAATCCGCACTCCTTCACTCTGTACGACGTGGCAGGTCATAGCATGCATTCCCATTCGATTGGTTTCACCCATGTCGTTAGGTAGTATGGTACGATGTAGTCTGTCGATTTGCAGGAACCTGGTGCGTAGGCTTTGTTGAAGTTGGTGGGTCCTGTAGTGACAGTAGAATCGAAATCTAATCTTTCGAATTCTCCTTGCGCTGAAATCATGTCATTGGTTTTTATGCAATTGTGATATTTTCGAGTGAACGTGACTGTTCTTTTGAAAGGGCCTGTTGGGATGGGGATGTCCGGCTCGTCACCTAAGCGGAATCCCTGCCATCCACCTCCTCCATCTTGCTTAGGTGTTTCTTCGCTAGTATCCATAGCCGCCATATTTTCGTCAAAATCAGTAGTGTCAGTAGGAGTAGGACGAAAGTAGGAGTCAAGTCCTGCGCAATGTTTTGCAGCGATTGCTGCACATGCGAGTATTCCAGTTGGACCTGGTGCAATTGCTTTACCAATGGATTGTTTATCTACTTCCCAAGTATCAACGTCTGGGTTTCCATAGGCTAGATCGTGCTCTTTCGTGACTTGATCTAGTTCGCTTTTTGCTGGGTAGTATTTCTTTTTTTTTTTTCGCGATCTGTCCCGGGTCCTAAAATGTCGTATCCTGGTAAAGTTCGATTGACAGGTTTAGATAACTTTTTCTTCTTTCTGAATGGTATCTTAGACATGGAAGGCTCTTCGTCGTCGGATCCTTTCCGCTTCTTTGGCGGTGGCATAATGACGAGACAGCTTTGGTCATGTCTATTTATATAAACCGGATGAAGGAAATATTCTCCATGTAATCGATGGCAGTGACAAGATGGCGGCTATGACGTCATCATCAAAGGGCGATAACTGCGGGACAAGGAATAATGGGATACCTAT
>NC_068981.1:81662746-81666445 GCF_001194135.2 Octopus bimaculoides | reverse complement strand
CTCCATCCAGAACTGGGTATTCCCAGTTTGGGATCTTCATTGTTTGCTCTGTCACAATAAAAAATTTTTTTTTTATTTAAAAAGAGAGAAAAAAAATAAGGCGGCGAGCTAGCAGAAACGTTAGCCCGCCGGGCGAAATGCTTAGCAGTATTTCGTCTGCCGTTACGTTCTGAGTTCAAATTCCGCCGAGGTCGACTTTGCTTTTCATCCTTTCGGGGTCTATAAATTAAGTACCAGTTACGCACTGGGGTCGATGTAATCGACTTAATCCCTTTGTCTGTCCTTGTTTGTTCCTTCTATGTGTAGCCCCTTGTGGGCAATAAAGAAATAAGAATTTGAACTCAGAAGGTAAAGACGGACGAAATGCCGCTAAGCATCTTTCCCGGCGTGATAATGATCCTGCCAGCACACCGCCTTATAATAATAATTATTATTATAACTTCCACCCTCTTTCCCTCTCAATCTTTCTTCTTCCCACCCATGTCTTCATCTCTCCTCTAGTTTTTACCAGTAAATTTTGATATTTGTTAATGTATATATTAAGTTATAATATCAATGTATAATTACGTTTAATTTCAGGAGCTTTTTGTCAAGTGAGTGGTGTATGTTTGAATATAACATGGCTAAAATGGAATGTGTTCACGCTGAAAGAGATTTGGTAATTGTCATAATGCTCGAAGAACTCTCTGTAGACATTCTACCTTTGCAATTACAGCATCAAATCAAAATGCAGAGTTATATATGTTTTCCGACGACGAACCCAACAAGTGATGTTTTCTGGAATAATCTTAAAAAATCTATACAAGAAGGTTAATAATAGTGTGATCGATTTGAATTATATTTCAATTTTATATCGGTGTCACCGAAAGAACATTTTCTAATATTCTCCTTTGCACATACTCATCAAAATTATAAATTTGTGTGTGTGCATGTGTGTGTGTGCATGTGTGTGTGTGTGAGAGAGAGAGAGAGGGGGGAGAGAAAGGAGAGGGAGAGAGAGAGAGATTTCTTTATAGTAAGTTGCTATTACTTTCAGTAAATATTCATAATAACTTTTAACTTACATTAACAAAAAACATGTTTCTTTGTAACTACTCGCAGTCATTTGTTTATTTTCAATATCAATATTTTGCCGATCATTATGTAATCTGTAGTATGTGCCATCGTTCTTTTCTTTCTATAATATATTTTGAATCGAGAAATCCGTTTTTGCAATGTTTCGCCCTCTGCGACTTCTGAGAAATAAGAATCATATATTTGAAACAGCTCATTGATTTTTATCAATAAATCAGAAATCTTTTATAATCTGTTGAAATAGACAGAACTTATATAATATCCATGGTATAACATCACTCTAGATTCTCGAGCAGAATGTTTTACAGACATTCATGTGAGTCTCTTGGTCGCACCTGAAATGATTCCTGGTAAATTCAGGCAAACTCTGCTTGTCACCACAATAGTTACATCTGCTGATGAGTTGAAAGCATGTCCCGAAGAAACCTTTATTTTCAGAAGAGAAAAACATCATTCTACCAAAATTACAGTGGCCCTTATTACAGATGTCTCAGCGGCCTAAATTGCAAAGCTTTTACTTCAAACAGGGGCAATGGTCAGTTTCCAGGTGTAAGCGAGACTAATGGTTTTATAATTCAAAAACATGTGTCTTTCAGTATATCTAGAATTCTCAGAAAATGCTTCTAAAATGTTACCCTATACTTTTTCGGAATTGCAAAATCCCTAAGTGGTTTATGAACATGTATTCCTAATACCCCGAAACGACATTATGCAAGATTTAATTCCATTATAATTCAATAGATATCAGTCGAATTCTGATTATAAGAATCAAAACTCACCGTACTAATCATTAATGATATCACCAGCAAACCAACAGCGTTTCCTGGTGTTATATATGGTACTATGTCATGGACAGAAGAACGTGTTTATCTGAACGAGCAGCTGGCGTAAAATCCCCAAACATCTAACACAATCCACTTATCTCAATACCCCTCACCCTTTCTCTTACAACTCAGACAGAGCCTATCGGTACATTTCAATTTCATTTTATAAAATATATACGTATCTATTTTATATATACCAGCGATAATATTTTTTTTAAATACTATAGCTCTCATATTTACTTGTGTGTGTGTGTGTGTGTGTGTGTGTGTGTGTGTGTGTGTGTGTGTGTGCGCGTGTGCGTAAGCAAATAAGTAAAACAAGAATGTCCAGGTATCAGTGCATTACGGCCGCTTCAAGCGGTTCCATTTAATCGATCAATGCAAACATTACATCAATTTGAAATAAACCGTACTCATCGGATGCGTACGATCATATAGATTTCCAACATATAGGAAATCCATTATAATTTTTTAGCAAATTTTTCATCAGTATTAGAGACTAAAATACATTGCTTCTTTTTTGCTATTATTATAGCAGTATGAATTTAGGGAGAAAATACCTAAAGCCTACTATAATTTTGAGTGGCAGAAGGAAATAATGGTGGTCAAGAAAGAGGAATGGTGATATATCTACATCCATCTCTATCCTTATCACATTCGAAAGACCTGATGCAGCAAGTAGTCTACATACCCTTAGAATTAAAACCATTAGGAATCGACAGTTCAGTTCTTGTTGGTGATAAATTAATTAATGTCAGATACGCTTACCTACCCCTATTTCGCCATGACCATAAAATCAGTCATACCTACATAAAAGAATATGTCTCAGAAGATGCTAGCAAGATAATGATATGTAGAGACGAGATGATAACCAAAAAGAGGAAGGTCAGTGGTGACTTAGCATATTATGATTATTAACTAAAAGCGGCCTAAAATGGAGACCAAAGGAGGTCACATTGAGATCTAAGTGTGAGAATTAAAAGTACAGGAAAAAAGTACGGGAAAAATGTGCATCTAAACTTAGCAAAATTTATCTATTAAAATATTGAAATATAGAAAAGGATTTAAGGGTTCAGTAAGAGAAGAAGAATACATAAAACAATCTAAACCATAAGAGTACACTAATTTTATATAAAAAGAAACCTTATAATGCTTATTTCTAGAATAATGTGGATCTTTCTGATTTGGCGGACACCATTTGTTTTCTAACGAAACACTTTCAAACTTGGGACACTGGTAGAATGTGTCATATAAAACATCTTTTGCTCTTACTGTTATTGAGAAAATTTTATCTTTTTAAAGTTATTTCGTGTTAAAATTGTCGTATTTCAGTAATTTCAACCAATCACTGACGTCTGTTGAAGTGAAAACAATTACTGCTGTGGAATGTAAACAACACGTTGTGACGGTGTAATGGGATCTTTTCCCCTGAATAAAATTAGTGCTGTTGTTTGTCAACAACAACTATCGGCGGTACTGTTATTTATGACATCGTTCGTGCGTTTGTACTTGTTTTAGCTTTAGGGTTTTAGGGTTAGGGTTCGGGTTTTAGAGTTAGGGTTAGGGTTAGGGTTAGGGTTCGGGTTTTAGAGTTAGGGTTAGGGTTAGGGTTAGGGTTATGAGTATTTTTCCAAAATACTCATAACCATAACCCTAACCCAACCCTAAAACCCTAACCCTAACCCAACTCCACGCAGAGCCAACCAAAATGAAGTGAAGGACAGTATAACAGAATTCTGTAGAAAATTAAGACTCACAGAAGCATTTACCAATCACAACACTGAAGATGACTCACTAGTCA
>NC_068981.1:81655746-81660054 GCF_001194135.2 Octopus bimaculoides | reverse complement strand
TATATATATATAAGCACACACATACATGCATTCGTATACACTAAAAATACACATGTACAAATGTTTGAGTGCACGAGGGATTTTGTGTGTGCAAAAATGTGCAAAGGAAAGTCTGCGTTTGTGTGTGTGCGAGCCCGCGTCTGTATATGTATGTCTGTGTCTGTGTTTGAGTGTGTACGTGTATGTTCGTGTCCGTGTGTGTGTGTCTGTGTAAGTGTGTACGTTTGTTTATGTGTGTGTGCATGTGTGTTATTAAATCCAGGTTTTAGTGTTACACAGAATACGAGGGGTGTTTATTAAAGATTTTCTCTGACCCACTTCTGGTTATTGCAGGAAATGGAACTTGTACAGGTATGATTATACTTGTCTCTAGATGTCACATAGTAAATTGCAGCTTTCTATCAATATTCGTTCGGGTTTTACGGCTGTTGAAGTGGACAAAAGTGTTAAAATGGAAGCAGTTGAATGCAGATCAGTGATCAGATTCTTACACTTGAAAAGTCGTACACCAAAAGAGAATTTTGAGGAGATAAAAGAAGTTTAGGGTGACGATGCACCACCATACGACGTAGTTAAGCACTGGCATCGCCATTTCAAATGTGGTCGGACATCGGTGGAAATTGTTCCTACTCCTGGAAGACACCATCCATAAAGTGAATGCCACCATCTTTTGAGGATCGCCGCATAACTATACAGCAACTGGCCTAAGAAGTGAAGATAAGCATAGGGTCCGTGGAAAAAAATCATTGACGACTATTTACACATGTGGAAGTTGTCTCCGCGATGGATTACCAGGATGCTCACACGTTTTCAGAAGCAGGAACGAATCAATTATTCCCAGGCCTTTTTAGCAATGTGCCAACAAAGCAAAAGCGGACATTTTTGGCAGACTTATCACACAGGATGAAACTTGAGTCCCTCTCTATGATCCAGTCGAAGCAATGAAAACATGATAACTCACCACCTCCAAAGAAGGCTCGAGTCCAAACGTCAGCAGGCAAGGTGATGCTCACAATCATTTAGGACCAGCGTGAAGTAGTGATGATGGATTGTCTGGCGAATGGTACTACAATTAACGAGTCATATTATGCTTCTCCGCTGCAGAAATTGCGGGAGGTCATCAAAGTAGAGAGGCGTGACATGCTGACCAAAGGAGCACGCCTCTTCCAAGACACCACCCCAATTCACAATGCGCATGTTGCTCAGATGAAAGCACACTACTGCGGCTATGAAATCTTTCCTCATCCCCCTTACTCTCCCGATCTCGCACCATCTGACTTCCACCTCTTCCCAATCATGAAGTCGTTTTTGAAGCGGAAGCACTTTTCGGATGATGATGAACTTATTTCCGGGGTAAAGACTTGGCTCGAGACGCAACCTACCGACTTCTACAGACGAGGCCTTCGTAGCTGCATAATGCGATGGGAGAATTGTGTTACCGTTGGTGGTGGCTATGTAGAGAAGGACTAATAATTATGCCAAGTTTCGTTTATCCCAGTCCTTGGGAAGTGGGTCAGGAAAAATCTTTAATGAACACCCCTCGTATAAGGAGAAAACAAAACACGAGAGGTTGATTATCCGATATTTAGTTACACCATCTTACGCATCTTTCATTATCATCATGTGACTGTTGATTACATATTGCAAATTACATAATCAATACTTATTGTCAGAGATGTGTAAGTTTTATATGTAACATTATTGGATAGAAAAGGTGACGGGATCCACCATTGGAGAGATCGTTGGACGAGATAGCAGTTTGTATTAAGTGGGGGAAATTAATTTACAACAGAATTAAGGGGAGGTAAACAGAGAGTATGCTACCAAAATGTCTATAAAGAGGGTGCGATCAAACTTTTGAATGGAAGTCTGCCAAGTACAAGAACTTTTTGCAGAAAATGGGATGGCATCATGCCTCTTCCTAGTCACATTTGGCTGCAAGATATTCTCTGCCCAAAGATGCAATCAATTAAAATACATGAACAAAAATACACATGCAGTTCTTAAAATGGGTTTTTCGACATGCACTTTAAGGTTAAAATTGCATTGGGCGGATGGATATATATTCTGGTATGTGTGTGTATGTGTGTGTGTGTGTATGTGTGTCTGTGTGTGTGTGTGTGTGTGTGTGTGTGTGTGTGTGTGTGT
Organism: Octopus bimaculoides; assembly: GCF_001194135.2. Lineage (NCBI taxonomy): Eukaryota > Metazoa > Mollusca > Cephalopoda > Octopoda > Octopodidae > Octopus > Octopus bimaculoides. The sequence continues at coordinate 81,657,906 of NC_068981.1, read as the reverse complement.
GTGTGTGTGTGTGTGTGTGTGTGTGTGTGTGTGTGTGTGTGTGTGTGTGTGTGTGTGTGTGTGTGTGTGAAAATTTTTTAAAATGCTAGCTTGCCCCATTAACTTGATTGGTCGAATACGTCTGGCTACAACAAAAATTTAAATTCCTGTTACATCTTATAGCGAATCATTGTAAAATTTGCAACTCCATACATGAGAGAACGAAAGCGATGCCGAGTATGCCGTAAGGAAGCAACTGAAATTTTACTTTACGACGAATATAACATATTGGCAGGACTTACCGTGACCCCATGCACCAGAAGCAGAAATGGTTTACACAGAGTGAACATATTTCTTTAGAGGACATTTACAATTAAAGAGATGTCTACAAGATTTTAAATAAGGGATAAGAATATTTCATTTAAGTTAGATCGAAAACTTGCAACATATCTTATATTTGTTCCAGATGAAGGGAAAACGACCGTTATCAGACATAAATGATTCACATAAGCTGAAGACAAAGATATAATTTATTATTATTCCGCACTCCTAGCAGAGTAATAACAATAGGACGCGCAAGTTCGCGCTAAGGCTTAGGCACCTCTGACTCTACTTGGATGGTGAGCAGGTGTGGTCACCGCACGTGAGGTTTTTCTTCCCTCAATTGACATCCCTACGGAATATTGGTCCATGGATCAAGCGTAGACCTAGTCAGGGCGACAGGCACTCAAGCTGCTCTCCTGAGTGGGCAATACACAGTGAATTTCTATAGCGGGCTGGTAGAGTTTATGTCAGACATTGTCCTGGGAGAGACTCTGGGCGTTGATGGAAGTCAGTTGACCAACCTGTTTAGAAGAACCCTTGGATAATTACCAGAAATCCCTGGCCTGGTTACGCTATCGATCAGATTTACCTGTTCGTGAGAGGTTATCGAGGCACGATCGTTCCGTCCCACCGACATGCCCGAGGTGTGGGCAGGGCAATGAAATTGTCCTGCACGCCTTCGTACAGTGTACGGAATTAACGGGACTGATAACCTTCGCTGAACAACTGTTGTCGACAATGGGAAGCGTACAGCTATCAGCTGAGTCTATTATAAAGATTGTGCCACCTCCCACCATTAACAGGGAGAAGCAACCTTAAAGATATTTCATCATCCAAAGAGCGTGAAAGGCTGAGTGTGTTGCCCAGGTAGACAAACTTGTCTACCCTTTTCAATGTTGTTCTTTCAACTAAGATAAATGGTATCACATATGGGTTTCGTGGTGCAGACTGGAACATTGCAATAGATTAATGCTGAGTCCAAATAGAACTGTAATCCATGAGAAATTACATATCTTTAGCTGAATGAGCAACTAAGATGGAATCGTCCGCACAAAGGAGATCACGAATAAGAGACTGAAAAACTTTCGAATTGACAGCAATTAACACCAGTTCAAGAGACGAGGAAAAGGTAACCTACGTGGCTGTGTGGTAAGAAGTTTGTTTCCCAACCACGTGGTTCCGGGTTCTGTCTCACTGCGTGGCACCTTGGGCATGTGTCTTCTACTATAGGTTCGGGCTGACCTAAGCCTTGTGAGTGGATTTGGTAGACGGAAACTAAAAGAAGCCTATCGTGTGTATACACGATGTGCGTGTCTTTGTGTCTGTGTTTGCCCCCTGTAACTTAGCAATTCGGCAAAAGAGACCGACAGAATAAATACTAGGCTTACAAAGAATAAGTCCTAGTACCCATTTCTCAGACTAAAACCATCTAAGGCAGTGCTCCAGCATGGCCGCAGTCAAATGACTGAAACGTGCAAAGGAATAAAAGAATATAACTCTCACAAAAAGTTGTGATTTCTATTGTCAAGGCAGGCGCTGACAAGCTAGTGGAATGTTGGCAAAAAGTCGTGAACAAGGAAAGATAATATGCATCATTGACTGATTTATTAATATTGTTCATGAAAACTAAAGATTGAAATAGTCAATGCAGGTGTCGAAGATGCTCATATTTTTCTACTTGGCACTCCATCGTCATCTGTCTGAAAGCAGGTAAAATTTATCCAAATTTCAGAAATGGTAAGCAAAAGTTGTAGAGGAAAAAATAAAGCTTCAAAAAAATACATCTTAATATATAAAAGCGAGAGAGAGAGGGAGAACGTGTGTGTGTGTGTGTGTGTGTGTGTGTGTGTGTGTGTG
>NC_068981.1:81651919-81655241 GCF_001194135.2 Octopus bimaculoides | reverse complement strand
CTGGTGTTTCATACGTATGTATGTTCTATAGGTGAAGGTGAAAGAAGGCCGGTACAAAGAGAGGGGGAAAGCAGGAAAGAAGGGGGCGCTGATAACCTTGGAAACGAGGTTGGGTCGTACCTATATCAAAGAGAGTTTGTGTATATGTGTGTATGTGTGCGTGCGGGCGTGCGGGCGGGCGTGCGGGCGTGCGTGTGTTCCCTATGGATTCGAAAACTGAGATGTCAATTTTGACGTATGAGGTATCAAAATATTCAGTAATCTTTCGGTTACCAATTAAACTTTATTTTTATTTACATATTTGCGTTACAAAAATTTAACACTATAATCTTTCGAGAATATGTGTGAGCGAGAGAAACACAGAATAAGAAAAAAATAGAGAGAAAAGAGAAAGAAACAGAGAGAGAAAACAAGTTTCTATAGAAGTTGAAAGACAGAGGAATAGCGGGAGAGAGAGAGAGAGTGTATGTGACTGTACCACCCAACCGTGAAACGCGCTGATTTTGAAAGAGTTTAGTCTTGTCACGGTCTGGACATTGAACGAACGACAGCGTTCATTTTGAAGTACCAGTGTTTGTATTTTCCTTTTCATCATGGAAAGTTGCGGTTTAAACAGCATTAACGAATATCACTATTTACGTGCTGAAATATTATTCTGGATGTTATAACCAGCATGAAGATGTTGCTGATTTGACAGCACGCACAACACTCTTAAATGTATCTAAAAAAAAAATATTATTCTGGTTATTATAACAAATTCGGAAATTTGGCGAAGTAGAAAGCCTAAGCAGCTCTTTCAATATAATTACAGAAATGTTATTCCAGTCCTTATAACCAGTTTGAAGATAATGCTTTTTTAACAGTCCAAGCGACTTTAAAGTATTCCTGTATACTGATTTATCAGTGTGAGTAGTCAACGCTGTGTCACCTTTTTTATTGCGTTAGTCAGAATTTATTCTACAGCCTATAACCTTACACGGTTAAAATATATAGTAAGTGTTGTCAAATTAATTTATGTCTTGCCACATACATCCTTCAGAAAGTGTTTTAAATTAATTAACATTCACAATAGCAACATATTCCTTTGTACACACTCCGTTCAGCGTTCATTTAAAATTTGTAAACTAATTATTTCTGTATGAAAATTAAATTATGCCTTCTGAATTTTCTTGGAGTTTGACTTTCTTCACCATGACATTCAATCTTGAATTTTATATTTAGTACATGCTCCAAATAAATGTCTACTTCCTGTGCTTTAATTTTTACTAAAACGGTGACTTTCCGACGCTGGAATATTTCTTTTTCAAATATTCCCTAAAAAGAATTTTTATAGAATAACTATGCTACAGAAAGTATGTTTTGCACCTGTATTGATTACATTTCGCTTCGCTTTAATTTCATGTGTGTACGTTTTGCTGTTTTTAATATTATCAATTCTATGAATGTCTATGTGTCTGTGAATGTGTGTGTGCTTCCGCGTTCGTTACGTCTATATTAAACTATAGTAGAGGACATTTTACGCCGTTTTTTATGAACCCACGGCTAATGAAGTAGCCATCTTTATGGTAGGTGATCCCCATGAAAATCCTGATATTCTCATTCGTGCTCGAGATAACAATCTTAAACGTGTTTCAGAGACTCATCCCTCTTATGATGCTCTTATTCTGTGGAATGGACAAGATGGGTATCATTTCAATATTCCACAGATTGAACCTGCAACAGGAGAGCCAATTGCAAGCAAAAATGTGTCATCAAATGACTTTCTATTCTTACCCACTGATGTTGAGACCAGAACAATCAAATCAATTACACATGTATCGTGATCTATTTCAGCAATACCTGGTTGATATTTATGTTAAAGTTGAGAATATGCGTCTTTTCTACATTCATAACAATAAAAAAAATTAAGAGCTAAAAATTATGTTCATCCCCAAGATGCTCTGAGGACAGATGGTGATATTCAAAACATGGGCCAAGTTATAATCCTTCCATCAACATTCACAGGATGTATGGAAAACCAGATCTTTTTGTCCCTTTCACCTGCAGTCCTAATTGGGACGAAATAAAATCTTCCAGTGTTGCATCTTCTGGTATTACAGCTACCTTCTTCGATGAGGGAAGAACTGCTCATTCTATGTTTAAGCTCCCTCTAAACCTTGAAAGAATCTCAAATGTGCAACATTTCTAAAAGCTCTGCAATTGCAACATATCTCCAACAAACTTGCCGCATTGTTTGGGATGAGTGCACTGTCACACCGTTGTGCTCCAGAGGTACTCGACCGTACCCTGCAAGACAAAAAAAAAATAGCACGCTCATGGGATTAGTAACAGTTTTTCTTGCAGGATATATTCGTCAAGCATTGCCAGTTATCCCAAAAAGATCAAAAGCTGTTGAGGTCAATGCATGATTCAAAAAATCGTGTCTTTGGAGACATGTGAAAAAAATGTCATCTAACAAGCAACATCAGAGTATTTCTACAAGGTAATTATACGAGCTTCTTAAGATTGGTAATGAGATATTAGCACTCAACTCAAGACTTCGACTACATGAAATTACATGCGATTAAATGACACTTTCGCTTAGGGATCTTATGTATAAAGTATTTCCTAATTTATCTGTAAATTACGCTGATTTAAACTGGCTATGTGAAAGAGCTATGCTAGCTCCAACAAATGAAATGATTGATAAACTCAATCACGAACTTCTTCAAAAGTTAACAGATATATCAGAAATGACTTTTCGATCAATTGATAACAGTTGATCAAGATCAGGTTGTTCAATACCCTGTTGAATTTCTGAACACACTTAAAAACCCATTGGGATACCAGAGCATAACTTGACACTAAAACTGGGTGCTCCTGTTATGTTGCTTGGGAATCTTGAACCATCTCACATGTGTAATGGAACTCGCTTAATTGTTACTTCCATGAAACCCCTTATCCTACAGGCAACAATCATAACAGATAGTCACAAAGGTGAAAATGTCTTTATTCCAAAAATTCATGTCATACCTGCTGATCTTACATTTGAATTTAAGACGCTTCAGTTTCCAGTCAAACTAAGTTTTGGTATTTCAATTAACAAATCTCAGGATCAAAGTTGCACTTGATCTCTCTACTACATGCTTTTCCCATGGCCAACTCGTTGCTTGCTCGCGAGTTGAAAGCAGCAACAATTTATTAATTTCGACACCAACAAAAAGTTACACTATGAATATTGTTTACCCTGAGGTGCTTCAACATTGACAGATTTTCAATTCGAATTTCTATTATCAGTACAATTTGGATATTTTTTGATAAAATACAGATATTTTGAAATAAT
>NC_068981.1:81647340-81651573 GCF_001194135.2 Octopus bimaculoides | reverse complement strand
TGTGTGTGTGTGTGTGTGTGTGTGTGTGTGTGTGTGTGTGTGTGTGTGTGTGTGTGTGTGTGTGTGTGTGTACGCATGCGTGCGTGTGGGTGTCTAGAGTTTGTAATGCCAATGTAATTTACAATCTGATGAAGGCGATTGCTTAAAGAACTTTGGTGTATCCAAATTTGCAGCGACCTGATCAGTTTTACTAACAGTTGCAGACCGAAGAGAATCGGCAAACACTGTTGGATAGCTGTCAGTATCGTAAAATACGACCACTTGGTGTTTTGACTTTTATCACTGGAATTCGCCCAGTCTCTATTGAGTTATAGTGTTATTAATACCCTGCATAATGTTACTTTGGGGAACTAGGAATGCATGTTTACAAACCACTTAGGGATTTTGCAACTCCGCAAAGGTCTAGGGTAAAATTTCAGTAGCGTTTCTTGCGATTTCTAGGTATACCGATCGACAATTATTTTGAATTATAACATCTTTACTTTCACTGACACCTGGAAACTGACCATTGCCCCTGTTTGAAGTAAAATCTTTGCAATTTGGGCTGCTGAGGCATCTGTAATAAGGCTCACTGTAATTTTGGTAGAATGATGTTTTTCTTCTTGTCTCAATATGAAGGTTTCTTTGGGACATGCCTTCAACTTATCAGCAGGTGTAAATTTTGTGATGACCAGCAGAGTTTGCTCGAATTTTTTACCAGGAATCATTTCAAGTGCGATCAAGAGACTCACCTGCATGTCTGTAAAGCATTCTGCTCGAGAATCTAGAGTGATATTATACCATGAATAGTTCTGTTTGAGATTTCAACAGATTGTAAAAGATTCCTGATATACTGATAAAAAAAAAATCAATGGGCGCTTTCAAATATACAATTTTTATTTGTCACAAGTTTGCAGAGGGAAACACATTGCAAAAACGGATTCCTCGATTCAAAATATAGAAAGAAAAGAATGAACAAGTTGGTAATATGCAATCGCTAGCAATTAGCACATACAACAAATTATACAATGATCAGCAAAATATTGATATTGAAAATAAACAAATGACTGCGAGTACATACAAAGAAACGTTTTTTTGTTAATAAAATTTAAAGGTAAGGTTGTAATGAATATTTACTGAACGCAATAGCAATTTTCTATAAAGAAATTTCTCTCTCTCGCTTTCTCTCTCTCTCTCTCTCTCTCTCTCTCTCTCACACACACACACACACACACACACACACACACACACACAAACGCACGTGTGCGCGCACAGAAAATTAAAGTCTTGCTACATATGTACAAATGAGAAAATTACAAAATGTGCTTACGGTGATACCGTTTTAAAATTGATATATAATTGAAATCGATCACAGTTATTAACCGTCTCGTATAGACTTTTTAAGATTATTCCAGAAAACATCACTTGTCGCGTTCTCCGTTGGAAAACATATATAACTCTGTGTTTTGATTTGATGTTGTAATTGTAAAGGTAGAATGTCTACAGAGAGTTCTTCGAGCATTATGACAATTACCAAATCTCTCTCAGTGTGGATACATTCCATTTTAGCCATGTTATATTCAAACATACACCACTCACTTGACAAAAAGCTCCTGAAATTAAACGATATTATACATTGATGATACAACTTAAAATACGAAACAAATATTATCATAATTTGCTGGTAAAATCTGGAGGGGACTGTGAAGACATAGCGGGGAGAAAGAAAGATCGAGAGGGTAAGAGAAGGAGAGAAAGAGGGAGAAAGAGAAAGAGATCTCTATCTCTTTCTCTTTAAAGGAGAGAAAAAATAGTATTGTATGAGTTCTTTACCACCTGAGCTCACATTATACGGTAGCATCCTCGTGGACCGCCACAAATTCCAACCCCTCGTTATAGTTCATGTGGTGGTGGCAACAGTCTGGGATTGCCTCTTTAAGCTATACCGTCCGATGACAGAGACTAACAATAATAATAATAATAATAATAATAATAATAATAATAATAGTAAGAAGAAGAAGAAAAATAGTGTGCGAGCACCTTGACAACCAGAATTTACAACCAGAACAGAAAGGTTGCAGGAAGAAGGCTAGAGGAACGCATGATCTATTATATACAGACAAAGCAGTTCTACATGAAGTAAAAGCTAGAAAATAATCTCATAATAGCATGGATAGATTATAGGAAAGCCTATGACATGATCTCATACTCATGGATAAGTGAATGTTTGAGTATATTCAGTATAGCAGACAACATAAGAGAATTAATTAGCTTTAGCAAGAAGAAATGGAAAGTTGATCTCTACTCAGGTGACGCACTCGTAGGGAAAGTTAATATCAAAGAGAAATTCTCCAAGGGGACTTGCTATCCCCTTTAATATTTGTGTCATGTTTGATCACCCTCAGGAAATCAAAGGCAGGTATCAGTTTAGAAATAACGGAAAAATTAATCATTTGCTCTACATGGATGATCTGAATATTTTAGGAAGAATGAAAAGAGACAGATTCCTTCTGCAAAGTTACAGGCATGGAATTTAACAGAGATACGTGTGCAATATTAGTCATGAGAAGGGGACAGGTAGTCAACAGCGGAGGCAACCGATTACCAGATGGCCAGACATTAAAATCATTGGAAGGAGGACAGAGTTACAAGTATCTAAGTGTATTAGAATCTGACAGGGTAATAAATACAGAAATGAAAACGAAAATTGAGAAGGAGTACATTAGAAGGGTGAAGAAGCTAATGAAGTCAAAGCTGAATCTAATGAAGGTTGCAAATACTTGGGCATTATCATTACTTAGTTACTCAGCAGCTTTTGTAGATTGGACAAAGACTGAATTAGCAGAGATAGACAGAAGAACTAGGAAGGAATTCCATATGAATGGAGGACTCCACCTAAGGGCAGGAGTAGTAAGATTATGCCTACCAAGAAAGGAGGGCGGAAGAGGATTAATACCAGTAGAAGAGTATGTCGAGTTAGCTAGAGTAGATATAGACTCCTATGTAGATGACAGTGAAGAAAACTTACTAAAAGCTGCAAGAGTCACAGCAAGACATAAGGAAACCAAAAACCCAAACGAAGTTAAAAACCAGAAAGAAGAAGAGAAATTATCTGACTGGCAGGAGAAGGTGTTGCTTGGTATATTTCCAAAAACAGTTGCAGCAAATAGTAGTGAGACATGGTTACTGTTGCAGAAAGTAAAGAAGAGGGAAAGCTGAAGAGGGAAAGAGAATGTTTGTTAGTAGCTGCACAATATCAAGCATTAAGGACTAATTGGATAAAAGCCAAAATAGACAAAATCCAAGTAGATTGCCAATGAAGGTTATACAAATCAAAAGAGGAACGTGATACTCATATAGTAAGTGAATGTAGCATGCTGGCACAGAAGGAATACAAGAAAAGGTATGACAACCTAGGGAGAGTAATCCACTGGGAGTTATGTAGAAAGCTAGGATTTGACCATACTGATAAATGGTATGAATATGAACCTAGTAAAATACTAGAAAGTAAGAAAATATAAGATGTTGTGGGACTTTAACATTCAGAGTGACAGAGTGATAGACGATAGAAGGCCTGATTTCGTAGTAGTAGTAGTAGTAGTAGTAGTAGTAGTAGTAGTAGTAGTAGTAGTAGTAGTAGAAGGTGCCACATAATTGACTTTACAACCCCAAAGGATGAAAAAAATTAATGAGAGATATAAAAGAAATAGAAAAGTACCAGGACCTAGCCATTGAATTAGAGAGACTATAGAAAGTGGAGATAAAATGTATCCCAGTACTTATGGGTGCATTAGGAGCTATTCCTAAAGATTTGTAAACCGGACATTGTTGTGGTGAATAGAAAAGAGGGAACATGTATGATAATCAACATACCATACTCCGGTTATAACAGGATCAATATGAAAGAAGAAAAAATAAACAACTATGACGATTTAAAGTGGGAAATACGAAAGTTGTGGTCAATGAAGAGAGTAGGCGTGATACCAATAGTAATTGGTACACTTGGAAGTATCAGCACTCAACTACTAACATGGCTGAGAAATAATAGTGCAAGTGTGAAAGTAGAACGCCTACAAAAATCTGCATTGCAAGAATTCTTCGCAGGGTTCTTGAAGCATGACCAGTAAACAAATGTCACCTTAGTCTGCTGGCTGTAGACAGTTGACATTTTCCATCATAGCCAGCAAAATAAGCTGTGAGTTTTCATAGAATAATAATAATAATAATAATAATAATAATAATAATAATAATAAT
>NC_068981.1:81647108-81647330 GCF_001194135.2 Octopus bimaculoides | reverse complement strand
AGTAATTGGTACACTTGGAAGTATCAGCACTCAACTACTAACATGGCTGAGAAATAATAGTGCAAGTGTGAAAGTAGAACGCCTACAAAAATCTGCATTGCAAGAATTCTTCGCAGGGTTCTTGAAGCATGACCAGTAAACAAATGTCACCTTAGTCTGCTGGCTGTAGACAGTTGACATTTTCCATCATAGCCAGCAAAATAAGGTGACATTTGTTTACTG
>NC_068981.1:81644125-81646277 GCF_001194135.2 Octopus bimaculoides | reverse complement strand
CAGCAGATGACAACGTTTCTCTAAAAGAAATGGAAAAACTTTCAAAATACAAAGACCTGGAAATAGAGATAACTCGAATGTGGAATCTAAAAACAGAATCAATTCCTATCATAGTAGGTGCCTTAGGTATAATAAAAAAAATATTCAGACAAATACATAACAAAAACACCAGGACTTACAAATATATATAACATACAGAAAATTGCACTACTGGGCACTGCACACATCCTACGCAAAACACTTTCAATACAGTAAACATAAGAGCACCACAGCAAACCACAGCACATTCCCAAGGCGCACAGAGCTGCACTCGGTAGTGAAGTGAAAGCACGTTATAAAAATAAAACTACTGAACAATAATAATAATAATAATAATAATGTTCTTACGGCCTTCTACCATGCCATATATTTTCCCACAAATAAATCTAATACTGTACAAACCTACTTAAACTGAAGACAGAAACACCTTGAAGTAAGGCCTTATATAGACAGTAACAAACTTGACCAAATTAAACAAGCAGTAAGGGATAAAAAGAACGAAGCTGCAGCTAAAGAAGAAACTACAGAGGAAATAATTATAGACCAGCCCAGGGCTGGTCTATATCGTTTTGTTATATCCTTTAACGTTGTAGTGCCTTCCCTTGATCGACATAAACCCCACCTGTTTTGTATTTTGTATGTTGTATCTCGTCCTTTGATACTGTCCTCCACATTTAGGGCCCTGGTGGCAAATAAAAGAAATCATTATCACAATTATTATTATCATTTTGATTTGACTCAGGTTCGGTCTCATTCCTGATAGGATTTATGTAGGTAGTGGATTACTACCTGTAACCTTAGATATCCACCAGTTTTCGGTAGCCTTTCGAGTGCTTAGAACCCTCCTGATATTCCTTGCTGTCCCAAAGAGACAAACTAAGAGATAACCTCAACTAGCCCCCTATAGAAATCTTCGGTTGTTTTTCTGCTAACAGTTTTTCCAGCTGGTACAATGCAGTGAGCACCTGGCAACATTCTAGATACCAAAAACCCAATCTTGGTCTCCGTTTGACCCATGATTGCAGCTCCGTCAATAAGAGTGGCTGCGGAAAGACATGTTGCGTAAAGGCCGCCCACACCAGTTCGCCCTTGTTTTCGTCGCCGTCGTTCACACCATTGCAGTGATTTAAATATTTCTGAAAGTGCGTCAGCCTCAAAAGAAGGCGTCGCATTAACAAGGACGGCATCACAAGACCACAATGGAGTGAGTAGACAGATTTCTCTCACTAGTGGAACTTATATCTTCCATATGAAGCGCAAGAGCGCATAAGTGTGTGTGCGCGTGCGCGCGTTTAAGTCTATGTCTGTTTATGTATTGTGACTGGCTCTCAGTTTCTCTTCCAAACTCCATTCGCAAATATTTGATCAAAATTAACCTGAGTTACCACCTTCTTCACTACCAAACTCTCTTTATTTTCCTTCCCATTTCTCTCTCTGTCCTTTCTGACAGTGTCTCTACACAGTCAAAATATTAGAACCAATAAAAGGGTAAAAATATAAAACGCAATTTACAAAAAATCTTCTGTTTGAGAAGAAATAATTTATTCAAACACTGCAAGTAATCTGTGTAGAGATTTACGTTTTAAATTTCTTTAAAAGATGGCTAAAATTTATCAAAACGTAAGGAAGCTTTGTTCACAAGAGAAAATAAAGGGAAAAGATTAGAACTAAAATTAATACATTTTGATAGAATACTAATAAACGGTGAACATTTACCTGCTTAGTAAAATAAGACATGTTCGACTGGATTGGATAGCAGACAATATATTTTCAGCAATCTGTTTACCTGCGGGAAAATCTCGATGATGGATATTCAGTTTAAACGTATCCTTTTCTTCAAGTTCTGGAATTAGATATTCAAAAACACAACCTCGATCTTCTTCTGCATAAGATACAAAAGCGTCATAAAGATATTCTCCAGTTTGTATTCTCTGATATGCGTATCGTTCTCGGATCATGTAATACAAATATCGTAGTTTCCATCTAAAATGGTAAACAAGAGCTCCGAAAGAAAAGCAACCCAGAAGCACAATAAGACATGCTACAGTGATAATTATACCGATAAATGATGAACAACTGTGGTTAAGATAGGTTATAATCAAAGGAAGCCGGC
>NC_068981.1:81639548-81643618 GCF_001194135.2 Octopus bimaculoides | reverse complement strand
GAAGAATTCGTTACTGATATTATTGCATTGGTTGTGACTTAAATCCAGAATCTGTAATTGTTCTAAGCCTCGAACTGGGCCACTCCATGGACAAAATAAATTATTCGTTGCATTAATTAATCTTATCGCATTTGCATGTTTTATATGGAATGGTGGTATCGGAAATTGATAGTGGCAACCTTGTAGTAAGAGTGTTTTAAGAGTTTTGGAGATTGTAAAGCTGTAAGTAATATCCCTATTGAATAATTTATAACGAAATAATGGAAGGTTTCTATGTGATAATGTCGTACTAATGTCGATTAATTTAATGTTGGATAAAGTCTTGATTTCACACAAATATTTTCCATATGTTAATATATTATTTTTCAAATATGCGTATTCCAATGTTTTGGGTAAGGAAGAAATAAAATTGGGCTCTATATATTCTAGTCTGTTATAATTAAACTCAAATCTTTTCAGCGATGTATGTTTTAAATAAGATGCTTCCGCCGCAAATAATGGCATTCCAAGGTTATTCCTAACATTGATATTGTTGAGAACAAGATATTCAAGATGATAACTTGACAGGAAATTTTTGAAGAAATGCATGAATCTAACGTGAAAATTATTATATGAAATATCTACAACTCTCAGATTATTTAAATACCTAAAAGTTTCTACGTCCATTGAAGTTATTTGAGAATAACTGAGATTCAAAGAGACAATATGCCGTGTATTTCTGAAGTCATTGTCCGTGAGAAAAGATATATCTGAGCTGTTCCGTTTTGTAGCAAAGCTAACATACTTTAACTTTGACAGTTTTAGATATGCCTCTCCAAAATAAGAATTTTTAGTACCTGTCATATATAATTGTTCCAGTGAAGTTAAATGAGAAATAGTTTTATCGATGTAGGTCGTAGATGTGTTTAATAAGTTACCTCGTAATTTCAGAATTTTCACTCTTGTTAAATTTTGGAACAGGTTTATAGGAAAGGATATATAAGTCATAGTTAGTCGGTTGTACTCTAACGAGAGTTCTCTCAAAGACCACAAACCTTGAAAGGTGGTCGGTTGTAAATATTCAAGGAGATTATCGTCAAGTTTTAGCACCTCTAATAAATTCAAATGTCTCAAACTATTCTTTGAAATACTTTTAATACGATTTCGACTTAAATCTATTGACGTAGTATTCTTTGGAAAAGAATCGGGTAATTGAGTTAGATTTTGATCTGTACAGATTACAGTACACCGGTTGAATTTAATCTCAGTACAGTTGCAAACATCAGGGCAGTTTGTTTGACAAATTGCAGTCACTTTAATAAACATTTCCATGAAGTAAGCAAAAGCAATAATGAATATCCTCTTCATTTTTATGTAGAAATCTTCATGCCTAAAATAAAAGAAATATAGATAATTTTAGTTAAGCAAATTTTAATAGAAATCTATGGCAGCTGACACTTTGGTGACATATGAACTTAATATACTGAGTTGGTAAGAAAGTAATTTCGTTTTTCGCAAACAGATAGAGTTACGATTTTTTAAATGATTTATGTCCATGTTATGATTTTTTTCTTTTGACATTTGATAGCTGTTACTTTTAACTTACTTTAGTAGCAAAATGCGCGTAATTTTGTTTACAGCTGTTAGTTCAGTGTCAATTTTAACATGGAGTTCAAAAACCAACATCTTCGCCATATTTTGCTTTTTTATTTCTGTAAAGGCAGGAAAGCTGTTAAAGCTCACAAAGAGATATGTGAAGTTTATAGTGTTGATTGCTTAACAGAACGCACGTGTCAGAAATGGTTTTAAAAATTCCGTTCAGGAGATTTTTCACTCAAAGATGACAACGTTCTGGTCGACCTACTGAAGTTGATGATGACCGAATCAAAGCCATAATTGAATCTGATTGTCATATAACTGTGCGCACACACACACACACACTACCCCACACCACACACAATTGGATGAACACAACACCCGACAATTAAACCACACATGTTTCGACTCTAATGTTAAATATATTAAACTCCAGCGCTTGTACACGCATGTTGTTCGCATCCGAGGATGGTATATGACGTAATGCAAAGAGCGTAACAATATTAAGAGAAAAGAACATGGACACAGCTTAGCATTCCATTTTCCACTTGTTACATATGTTTTAGTATTCGGCAACACCTGACGTCACACTAAATGCAAACACTTGACGCTTCTAGGGCAAACGTAGAGCAAACATATCGTCAGACAATCGTAAACGAAATAGAAGCTAGAGAGAAACATCAACCGAACAAACCACAGGAACATGCCAGATGGAGACGGGCATGCAGAGTGGGCTGGTATTTGTATTGTTAGGGCTTTGGGACTTACTCCGCCTTTGTGAACGGAGAAGGAAGAAGTGGAAAGAGATAGCAGTCGGCAACATATATAAGTACAATAAACCACTCGAACGAACGGCACAGTCACAGTCTCATGCAACCCACCAGCTGCGCGCGTGCAGGCTAGCGCAAACAAGCACACACACGCATACATGCGTATATATGTGTGTATGTGCGTGTATGTGTATGTACACACACATATATAGACATGCCTACGTTCACACATACATGTATACACTCAGACATACGTACATGTGCACCTGTATATACAAACGTGTGAAAATACGAAGACAATGAAGAACGTAGAAACGTACGAATTTACACATATATATGTTCGCACACTCATACATATATACGTACATTTACATATACATATACATACACATACACGTACACATATATCATTATACGTGTGTGTGTGCGTGCGTGCGAGTGCGTGCGTGCGTGTGTGTGTGTGTGTGTGTGTGTATGTGTATGTGTGTGTGTGTGTGTGTGTGAAACTACGATCAAGTGATAAAAATGGTCACTCATGCGGTAGGCGTGAGTATCAAAGTTACACTAAAGGGCCACACGTTTAAGTTTAATGACAAGATATACGCCCAAGAAGAGGGTGCAGCTACTGTTGTCAGTATTGCTGGCGACGTCGCTAACCTCTTCATGTTGGGAGAAGAAACTCTAAGAACGTTTAGAACACAGCTCGACAACCTTAACTATCTACTTCCATTATGTTGATGATATCAACAGAGTAGCAAAAGTACCCCTACAAAATAGTGTCTATGAACTATAAATTAGTACCATGGACAGCATCCAGCAAATAGCTAACGCCATCCATCAGAGTATCAAGGTAAGAATAGATCTCCCTAGTAAGTACCCTAATAACAGACCACCTATTTTAGACACTGAACTCTGGCTGGAAACTAGGAATAACAAGGTCCAGATCTTTCATTCCCACTAGACCAAACCCTATGGCCTCCAAATACTTGGTCTATCGGGACGCAGCAATTTTGGATAATATCGAGTTCAATATCCTAACTGCGGATAAGCATGAGAAACGTGTGCGACGCAACAGAATTAGAAATGCATACAACATTTCATCCATTGCATGCAGCTCTCATGGTACAGCCAAAGAGACAGGATCGGGTTGTACAAAGGAGTCATGAAAAAATACAAGACCATCATAGAGAATGACACGAATGGGATCTGTCCATTATACAGGAGTAAATCTTGGAATAGCATAAAAACAACTAATAGGAAGATAGGTAAAGCCAACTCATAGTATGACAGCGTAAAATATCAATGTCAAGTTCATTGATGCTCCGCCTGAAGGCACACGATCATATCATTTTAGGAATACCTAGGATGAGACGAATCTACGGAGAAGTAAAAAGATCAGGAACCTCCATAAAATCCCCGATTTATAGAAAATACCAGCTTGAAAAAAGCGCTGTACGGGTAGGAACTCGCAATGTTGTTTTCAATTGCATCCAGTTTGTTCAACTGGTTAATAATCTATGCAGTTTTACTCAAGGTTTTGCACACTGCTGTGGTTTGAAACAAACGTATGTGGGACACGTTTAAGTTAAACATACTGTATAATTGACTGTAAACATAAAAGATTGTGTAGATGTAGTATTATCCTTATTCATTCAATTGTCTTGAATATGCACTCTGTAAACTACATATATGCACACGCACGCACACACACACACACACACACAC
>NC_068981.1:81637909-81639284 GCF_001194135.2 Octopus bimaculoides | reverse complement strand
GAACTACGCTAATAGCTTTTGAATAAAAAAAAGCCTATCTTGACATTTTTTTTCTTTTTTTGTTCAGAAAATAAAGGGTGAGGATACATATTAAGCATATATTAAGTATATATTTAACAGAAAATCATATATTAATATTATAACATTTATTGACATAATGAATTATTTAGCCACGTGAGCGCCATTTCGACGGATAACTTGAAAACCCCTATTAGTCATGGAATCTGTCAATTTCTTAATAGTAGCAGGTTGGGCTGCCTCTGCTGCAGCTTTGATGGTCGCCCTTAAATCATCTTTCGACATAAATTGGCATCCATCGGCAAAAACATCTTGTTTAATGATGGGCCAAAGATTTTCGATAGGGTTGAGATCCAGTGATGCTGGCGGCCACACCATCGACCTTTCACCTTGTATGCTGTGAGACTCCTAGTAATGTTTGGGTGATCGTTGGCATTCATGAATACGAGATTTCTTAGAAGTGACAGCAGTACGTCATCTAGCCAGGGACTCAAGACCTCCTTCGGGAGATTGCAGTAGGCGGCTGCGGTCACTTTAACCCTTCAGGCACCCTCACTGGACCAAGAAGTCTGTCCCAATGATACCATCCCACAACGTGACTCCTCCACCTTATTGTTGACGTCGTAAACGTTGGTGACACTCATTCCAGAATTGACCCAACCATTTTCCCAACCGTCAGGTGCGTCGAAGGTCGCCCTGGTTTCGTCAGTGAACACAACACAACTCATGTCTAACGTCATGTACTTTTGTACCCATTGAAGCTTCAAACTCCTGTTAAAGGAGGCAGTTTCGGAGGTTATCGCATGGAAGCCATAGTTCTGAAAATGTGATTTCTGGAGGTTTTCGGTACATGAGGAAGTCCAGAGGCGGTGAAAACAGCTTTGCTTTTTTTGTCCAGGTTTCCCACGTAACTTCTGTCCAATATTCCTTAAATCTCTAGGTGTCACAGGCTTGGAGGTCCCATAATCGGATCGTTGCTTCATTGGCGAAGGGTCCTTCAGGAATCGTTTCTTCGTGTTCACATGACGACCTAACTTTTCCGCAATGACATGAAGACAGGTGCGTTTAGCACGTACCTTGATGATGAAAGACTTCTCTGCATCGTTAAGGCCTTTTCTACGTCCCATTGTTCTTAGAGAGGAGAGACACTATTTGCGTGGTTCACCCTAAAACTGAAGAATCTGAAATAAAAATGAGAGGACGTTACACAGAATAATGAAACCATAACAATGTTGTTGCCATAGTGTGCAAACCAGCTGGGAAAAAATTTATCAAAATCGATTCACAGAAAACCGAGAAATCATAAAATTTCACTCCTAAACCATTAGCGTGGTTTTGGGTGCTTGTGTGTGTATAT
>NC_068981.1:81633066-81637679 GCF_001194135.2 Octopus bimaculoides | reverse complement strand
TATATATACATATATATATAGTTTGTATCTGGTTTGCAAGATTTTTATGTGAATTCGTGTGTTGAAACAAATAGACGCATAATGACCCTCCCTAGACACAACAATATACATGCGCATATATATAAATGTGTGTGTGTCTGCGTATGTGTGTGTGTGTGTGTCCATTCGCGTGTCTGTATTTGTCGCCCCACCATCGCTTGACAACCGATGCTGGTGTGTTTACGTCCCTGTAACTTAGCAGCTCGGGAAAAGAGACCGATAGAATAAATACTAGGCTTGCAAAGAATAAGTCCTGTAGTTGATTTGTTCGATTAAAGGCGCTTCTCCAGCATGGCCGCAGTCAAATGACTGAAACAGGTATAGAATATATATACATACATACATACATGTGTGTGTCTGTGTGTGTGTGTGTGTGTGTGTGTGTGTGTACACATATATATTTTTTTGTGCCTGAACACACACATATATACACACATACACACACTCACTGACACACACACGCACACACACACACACACACACTCAAACACAAACACACGTAGGGGTGTTGGTTTTTGCTGTGATGAGAGTTACGACGCCCCCTTGCAAAAGACAGAGTGGTCCGAGTAAAGTATAAATAGTAAAGATGCGAGTGTGTTCAAAGTGTTCAGAGTCGAGTGAAGTTGGTGTTAATTCGCAGCTAAGTCGGAAGGTGTCGATTGGTTAGTCACATGGAATATTAATTGTTGGTTCGTAAAGAGATTTGTTAGTTCGTTACATTGTTTTTACTGTTGTCGGGTTATTTATAGTGCGTAACAAATTACGTCACAACATCTGGCGACGAGTGTTTCGAAGCTCACATTGGTTATTTAACAATTTCTTCGTGATAGAACTTGTCAAATATTGGAAGGCCTATTAGCTTCCATAGCACAGTTGCAAAAGCAACAAGAGCAGTCACGGGAATTGCAGAAACAACTATTACAGCAACAACTACAACAACAATTATTAGAGCTATATTCAAAGAAATTCAAAAATTAGTTAAGTTCATTTTCGACAGACAGCGTTTCGAACTCGAATAATGAATCCAGAGGAGGGTCTCACTTGTGCATCGTACTACAGAGGTACGAGATTTTTAAGCAACATTGCAAATCATGGTCGGGCAAACAAAAAATGAGATTGTTATTGCGAAAATTAGCGCCATTAGAGCATGAACGTTACCGTAATTCCATATTGCCCCAAAAATACAATGAAATGTGTTTTAAAGAAACAACAGAATTACTGCCTAACATATTCGGTGATAAAACTTTACTATTGAACACTCGAATACAATGTTCGAATATAACGATAAAAGAGAATGATGATTTTATCACAGACGCAGGAACGGTCAGTAGGATGTTTGAAAGTTTTAAATTCAAAGTACTTACACCTGAGATGTTCAAGTGTCTTATTTTCATACAAGACCTTACAGTAAGCGAAGATACAGAAATTCAGGCAAGAATTCTTTCTAAATTCAAACAAGCGAGCCAAGAACTAAGCTTACAGTCCATGGCAGAAGAATGTCAAAGGATGGTAAACTTGAAACACGGAGTAGAAGAAGTTCAAGAAGAGGATGCCTTGAAAATGCTGATATGCCGACCGGAAAAATACAACCAGAAAAGAGAGCAACGTCCTAATCCATGTTATGGGTGTAGGGGCATAAATGTCAGAAAAGATTGTCCGTTTAAAAATCAAAAATGTTACAGTTGCAAAAGAATTGGTCACGAGAGTTCAGACTGCAAAACAAAATTATGAAGATCAAACGTTAAAAATCCTAGAGTGCTCTCAGCAGAAACAAAAATCGACTCCAAAATAAGAAAATTCGTACACAAAAATAAATGGAATACATATTAAACTTTAATTGGATACTGGATGTGATGTTTCAAGAGTAAATATGGACACATGGAATAAAATAGGGAAACTTATGTTGAGAAAGACAGCGAGATCTGCTAGTAGCGTGATGGACGACAAATTACATTTCATAGGCGAAATGTGGACTAATGTCACATTTCGAGGGAAAACATGCATACCAAAAAGTCTTCGTCGTTAAAAATGCAACCGATCTGTTTGGTACCGATTGGTTAGAATTATTCGATTTATGGGATCTCCCCGTAAATCTTTATTGTAAATACGTAGATGGTCGTCCTTCTAAAAAATGATTCGTCTGAAAAGTTAAAGCGAAAATATTTTTAAATGTTTCCGCAAGTACTTTCGGACAAACTAGGTCTATGCACATAGACTGAAGAGTGTTTTGAATTAGATGATAACGTTACACCTGTGTTCAAACCTAATAAGAAAGTGCCTTTGCGGCAATAAAGCAAGTGGATGATGAGTTGGACAGATCGACAAAAACGGAATCATTGAAAAAGTGGAGTACGCGAAATGGGCAGCTCCGACTGTATGCACAAAAAATAAAAATGAAACAAAATTAGGTTGTGAGCCGATTTTTCGACCGGTTTAAATGACTGTTTAAAAATGAACCATTATCCTCTGCAGACCCCAGAAAATACTTTTACAAAACTAAACAGAGGAAAATATTTTCAAAACTTGATCTATCTGACGCGTATCTACAAATCAAAGTAGATAAAAATGCTCAAAGCTGTTAACGGTCAACTCGCACGGGGATCTATACAAATTCAATAGACTACCTTTTGAACTGAAGGTAGCACCTGCAATATTTCAACAGGTGATGGACGCGATGTTGGCAGACTATCAATTTGCTATTCCTTACCTTGATGAAGTGTTAATCAAAAGCGAGTCGCAGAATTAGCATATCGAATACGTGAAGTGTGTCTTTAAAGAAATTAAGGATTATGGTTTCACACTCGGTGAAGAGAAGTGTGAATTTTTTTTTTTTTTTTTTTTTTTGCCTAAAATCAAATACCTGGGTCAAATCATAGATGAGAATGGAAGACGTCGAGAGAAGACGCAATCAAGAATATGCTTCCTCCAACGAATATACCGACATTACAAGCTTTTCTTGGCCTAGTAAATTACTATCAACAGTACATTCCAAATATACATAAACTGAGAACACCATTAAACGATTTACAAAAGAAGAAAGAAGTAAAATGGAATTTGTCAGTAAAGTGCCAAAACGCATTTGAAGACATAAAAATCTGAAAAGAATAGTAAAACACAAAAATATTACTCAGTATTTGAATATGAAGCCGAAAGTAAATAAGTATTTTTGTTACCGTGTCGTTAAACCATTGTATTTTACATGAAGTATTTCATTTGTCTTGTTATTTCTAGATATATATGTAGTTTTTACATATACATATATATATATAACTGCGTATACTTATACATCCTATCTGATCAACTCCTGTATATGTATGATGTAAGATGAGCTGGCTAAGTAAAACCAAAAGTGAGAAGTCAATCCTTAAAATGTTGAAGTACTTATATATTTCAAGGATGTTTATTAAAATGTTTGAAACAATGTCGATGAGATAATTAAAAGTGTTTACTTCCAACATTTGACTTATCACTCCATACACTCTTGCCATTGAAAATATCCCCACTTTTACAATAAAAGACTATTCTGTTACACATACATACACACAAAAATACATGCATACAAACACATGTATACAGAGTGTTTGAGCTAAATTTGACAGTTTGCATAAAAGGAAAAGAAAAGACATCCTATCCCAATATAAAAGTATTTGTTTTTTTAAATCAAACAGTATTAACTAGGTTATGGCTAAGATATCACAGTTTACTCAAAGTAGCCGAGCTGAGCTTCCGCCACGACCTTAAAACGGCTCCAGAACTTGGTAGGTGCGTGCTTCACTGTGTCCTTGAAAAGATCTTCAAACAACTCCTTGATTTTGACCAGCAGCTCGGCCTTGATGTTTCTCGAATGTGCCCCACAGATAATAATCTATTGGATTACAATTGGGGGAATTAGCAGGCCAGAAATTGAGGCTAATGAAGTCGCAGAAATTCGCTGACAACCGCTTCTGATTTATTCCGTACGTATGGCAAGTAGACGAATACTCATGCCACATGTATGTCCCTTTAGCAGCAACGTTTTCCAGTCAGGGTTTGGCCACAGCCTCCACCAGCTTCACAAAGCCGTCGGTACTGAACCTAATCCCTGTTCACCAGTTGGTGGTGTGTGGATGCGATTAGAATGCATGCTGTGTCCCATCCTGCTTTTCACGACTTCGTAGTCTCTGTCTCTGTTGTAGTTGTTCATGTTAAGTTTACAGCCTTTTCAGTGTCCACAAAGCACTGGGCAGCATTCATAATGTCAGCATTTCCTACTTGGTGCGAATAATCATGATATAGTTACCTCTTTTCCAATATTCAGAGGGACTCCAGTTCTACATGCCAGCTAACATCTTAACTATAACTTTAATTTTTTGCTCTTGAATTCCGTTGACTGTTCACTAGTACATCAAGCTTTTCCTGAAACAAAAGACAAATATAACTAAATTTAGTCGGAACACTCTGTATATGTATGAATGTATGTATGTATTATGTATGTTGGTACATACATATATAAATACATATATAGGGGGAGAATTCAGAAAAAAAACAAAAAACGAAGACAGGTGGTGTGTGTATATATATATATGCGATATATG
>NC_068981.1:81630190-81631604 GCF_001194135.2 Octopus bimaculoides | reverse complement strand
TACAGGTTTGGCCAAAAGTCACCTGACAGCAGCAGCGGATCTACTATAAAACTAATGAAGCTTAAGCTTCAGGGCCCCTAATACATGAGGCGTCCCTCTGATCAACTGAATTTTTTCATTCTGTCAATATTTTTCTTTTTGTATTTTGCCATGCAGACACGGCCGATAAAACGAAATAGACTGAGAAAAGAGTTTTGTCTCTACACCAGTCCCCTAAAAAAGGATGTTGCCAGTGAAACGACAAAGAAAAGTAAAAAGAAAACTTGTATGTATGTATGCGTGTGTGTGTGTATGTATGTTTGTGTGTATGAATTTTCTCTGTGTCGTGTCTTAAATTTTACTATTTTTCACACTCTTCTGACACTTGTTTTAAGGTTACAGCTTGGTTTTGCTCCAGCTTAGCGAAAATTATTGTCCTTACTTCTGCGTCTTTTTCTGCAGTTAGTCCCTGAGTAAATATCAGGCACTTGATCATATCTGGCGTCAACTCGTCCCCTTTGAATTTTTCACATTCTCTGTTAACTCTACCAGCCTATGTTATGTAAGTCCTCGTTGTTCTTTTCTAGGTTCAAACATTTCCAGCGTGTATTGAACAACGAGCTTTTGTCGCTAAAGATTTTTACACAATATGTCTATTGTATTTTTAAAGTTTATGCCAAAAGGTTTTTTCGGGAGTGTGTAATTGCTGTAACGCTCATGTTCTCCTGCTGCCAGTTTCCTTAGGATTAGACCCGTTTTCATATCGTCGTCCCAATCATTGCACCCTCTATCAAAGACCTGTTCGTATCTTCTTTAGTACACCTCGAAGGTAACTCCTTCGTCTGGTTCATACTTAAATTCCGTTATTGAGTTTGCAACATAATCTGGCGAGAACATCTTTTCAACATTTTTCGATGACTTACTATTCATTAATTGCAGCATTTGTTATTGTAATAGTAATTGATGTTCTTCTTCTTGCAGTAGTAATTGCCGTTCTTTTTTGTTGTTGATGTTCCTGCAGCTGCTGCTGTTGTTCTTGCAGTTGTTGTTGTTGCTGTTTTAGCAACTCGAGCAAACCGACCAACAGATCTTCTATAATTTTACGCTTTTATATAACGTAAAATTCGCGCAAAAAAACTTTTGTGGGTTTCGTAACTCATTGTGAGTTTGTTTAGTCCTTGTAAGTTTGTTATTTCCTCGTGAATTTGTTAATTCCTCGTCGGTACTTTTGTAATCCAACGTCGGATTGTTATAAAGTCCACTCCGGTATAGTAGTATAATTAGTTAGACAAGTAAGACACGATTATCTGTGACCGACTACGCCGACTTCTCGACGTCACATTATAACGACTAGCACATACCACTCGTCACGTGAGAAGGGTGTTTCATTATCATTATTATCCCCATAACAACGTACATATATATATATATATAT
>NC_068981.1:81628426-81629281 GCF_001194135.2 Octopus bimaculoides | reverse complement strand
ATATATATATATATATATATATATATATATATATATATATATATATATATATATATATATATATATATATATATATACATATATATGATAAAGAAGCATTGGTTATAGAACAAACATTAAATTTAGGTCAACGACTCTACATACAACACCACCCCTCAAACATTTAATCATATATAAAAAGCACCATGGTCTACAAACACATAAAAAAAAGATAATACATATACATAAAATCACAGAGGGTAAAAATATATATTCTAATAAAATACAAATAGAAGGGCTTATCAAAAGTTAAATATAACGACTAAAAATCAAAACTACCAGAAAGCCTAATGAACAAATATAAATTGAATAAATATAAAACTAAAACTAAAATAAAATAAGTGTCCACCGACTAAAAAGATTTTATCAGACGTTTAAAATATTAAAATTTTTTTTTTTTATTAAAAAAACATTTTATTTTTAATATTGGGAAAAGTCTTTTACTTCCCTCACACAAGTACGTCCAAAGTTCATAATAAATAGATATCACCGGTCAAATTCAACATTCACATATATCTATGGCCATTTCGGGAGCTCACCACCGTAGTTTATTTACGCTAAAGAGCATCACGGCGATGACTCCCCCTCATCAGGATAAACATGAAACATGCACAGATCAAAACTTTTTATGAAAAGCTCATACTTTTCATGAAAAGCTTATATAATTTAAGAAGAACCCATATATATATACATAAAAATATACATATACATGTATATGCATAAATATATATATATATATATATATATACATAAATATATAAATACACATATATATATATACATATATACATACATATATATATATATACACTTATA
>NC_068981.1:81621578-81627173 GCF_001194135.2 Octopus bimaculoides | reverse complement strand
TGTGTGTGTGTGTGTGTGTGTGTGTGTGTGTGTATGTACGCACACGCCTGATTATTAGTTTCAATCAATCTGTGTATGAAAATTTTCAGTCTCTTTGGGTTGTATCGCTGCTGCCAACATTATGAGAATATTGATGTTACAAGGAAATTTTCAGTTCTTTCCCCTTTCATCTATCTAGTCACTGTAAGAATCAAGGACAGATGCTTTAACGTAACGATTATATGTTGCTGCACGCACACATGCACACGCGCGCGCGTGTGTGTACATAGTTTTCTCTTTTTCAAAGTTTATACCAGCAACAAGTTTTATAATTAATACTTCATATATGTCATGTTTTCCTCACTTCCAGTCACCAAATTCAAATGATAGATCGAATATTTTACATTAATTACCTTGCGCGCGTAAGCGGAAGCAGACTATTGTAATCAACTTACAAACTTCCCGATAAGCGTGTGTTTGTGTGTGTGTACACTGATGAATTCGAGGGTTTCGCTTATTTGCAAGTTGATATCTTAATTTCACAGGTGTATAAATATGGTGATATTTAAAAAAAAAAAACGAATTAATTCAGATCAATTAAAAAAACATGGGTAAGCCACGCTATAATTTACGAAAAAAATTATCGGCATGCAAGGTATGCGTCGCCCCCCCCCCCAATGCGTTTTTTTTTAATTTTTGTCATTGAATTTATATTAGCTTAATTCATATCAATGTCCATCATGGTTATTGTTAATATACAACATTTGTAGTAATTAATTAAATTAGCTAATTTGTTTCAGTCATTAAAGTAGTAGTATAACGTGTACATTTTAATAAGATACTCACATCTGTCTTTCCACTCTTAAAGTAATCATTATCAATTCTGGAGTAAATTAACTTTCATATGCATACCAATATCTTAACAGTATCATAAATAACAACTCCAAAGTTTAAAATAACTTAATACCTACCTTATTAAATTATAAGCATTTTTCTTGATGACTGTAAATTGCACTTATTGCAAATTTAAATACATCAGTCTTTTAGCTGTATAGAATGTTTTAGATTTTTCCAGAACATTTCTTGAGCAATCGCATTTTCTTTTGGAAATTCAATGTAACTCTGATTCTTTATCTGTTCAAGTAATGGTAATGGCAGCTGTCTGTGTGGTACCTGCTCCAGTACCACAATAATTACTATATTTCTTTCAGTATGAATATATTCCATTTTAGCTAAGTTATATTCAAACATACACCATTTACTTTCCACAAAATATCTGCAAGAGAACATGATAAAATATCAATGAACAATTCCGTATGTCAATAGTTTCTTAATTCTTCAAATGGACTTCTAATAAAAGAACTGATATGCTATTTGTAGTTTCATACTGTTCATTTTCCCAATATTATTTTATATTATCAGATGTACTCGGTGTACTGAATATGTAGAAATATTTTTGTTAAACTTCTGCGACTCAACTTACTGCACTTTATTGTGCAATAGATTTTGTAATTCTGTTCGCATAAATTTACATTTTAACAGAGATACATGCCTACATTCGAACTCTTCCAGTTTTCTATGATGTGCGAAGTTTTTAAGACTCTAAACTATTAGTTTTACTTTTGTGAATTAAGAAAATACTATCTTTATGTTTCACTATATTTTTTCTTGTAATTCTTAATTGTAATAGAACACATTAATGCGGAGCAATTCTAACAGAAATTTATTCAGCTATAGCTTTCGAGTAGGCATCATTTTTGTGCTGTGGATTTCTGGTGTTCTGATAACATGAGAATGCAACATAAAGCAGACTGTGAGGGAAATATAGATTTGTCAATTCAACAATATCCTTGAGGTAATGTCTCTGAGACAATGTTGATAATCATAGAAAAAAGACAGGGTCAATGGAAATTGAAGGCGTTTGAAATGAACTGACAAATTTGATGGAGATGAAGGGAATGAGTGGAATGAAATTATCTCTCTGGGCACAGTCAGTTATAATAGAGACTTCTATCGTATGAAACATAAGAGTTTTGACAGTCTGCATTTTACCGACAGTTTTGATTCATTTAAGTTCCGTAGTAACATAATAGCTGTTCCTACTTTCAGCCGCAGAGTGTGAGGTGAGCCATAGATATGCTGAAAAGAATTGAGAAACTCTGTCAGATAATTGGCTGATTGCGCTGGACTGGGTAGACACTTGTTGAATAATGGTGATATTAATATGTCACCAATAGTTTGATACTTGTATAATTTTTTTTTTTAATCTGAAACCAAGAATAATTAAATTAGTGGACATAATGTTCAAGTTGTTGGATATCGTAGTTTACTGCCTAAAGAATTTCTTGACATTAACATACATACATACATACATACATACATACATACATACGAACTCGAAGCGACAAGTCACGTATTTGACGTGGGAGGCTATTTACCGAAAATACGATGAATACTATCTCCACCTTTGGAGGCACAACTGGTTAATTCCTCTTCAGAGTAATTAACTGAGGGAGCCTTTTATTCACGATCGTAGGGATTTTTGACTGAAACTTGAACTAAGCGTGCAGGGTTACTACAAACAACATGGCTGGACATAACATCAACAACAATACAACCGAGGAATAGAACGAAAGCAACAGCTCAACAGGTAGACAAATTATTTCTAGCTGTAGTTATAGAAGACACCGTAATTACAAAACTCATTTCTCATAGAGTTATGAATTGAATACTGATCTATCTAACTGCTACAAAAAAGGAAACAAATTCTCGCTGTTGGTTATATGAATCGATGGAAATCATATTGGGACGATCTGCATCCAGAATTAAATCATTTTACTGCGAAGCAACTCCACCAACAAGCAACCTTTGTAGAACATAAGGTTAGTAACTGTAACTTCATTTAAGAAATCTAAAATTAAGTTACTTTCCAACTCTATAAGCAAAAATGAAAACGTGAATGAGGTAAGACCACCACGTGGTTTTGCAGCTAGCGACATTCCAACAGATACCATAGTGCCTGAAGCCAAACTACATTACTGGTTAAAGTAACTGACCACTGTTCCCCTACTACGACTATGGTAAATAGCAGGCACAACCTCAACGATTATTGTAGTAGTAGTAGTAGTGGTAGTCAGGATTATATGAAAATTTCCGAGAAAAAATAACCTTGACTTTGAAATACTCCCTACCAAAGTAAGTAAAAAGAACAACAAGATACGGCATTAAAAGCTGTTAATGAAATTGGTAATGAGTATTTACAGCAGTGTGATGAACTCACATTCTGGCAGATCAACGCCTGTCTATATGCTCTTGCTACCACTGCAAAGCAGTACATGAATGCCATTCAAAAAGTGAACAAAACCGAAACAGCAAAGTACCGCCATGGGTTTTGAAGACAGAGAAGAAGATAACTGGGTTACGGAAGACCATCAGTCATGTGATGGTGCTTATTGCGTGCAAACAAGCAAACCACTATACGTCCCACCAACAGAAAGTAAAGAAGGAGACAGAAATGATGTTTGGAGACAGCAAAAAGAGGTCACTCACTTGCAAACTGATTACTCTCAAGCAGGAGCTAAAAGCTGTCAGTGAGAAATTCCGACATCCGAAAAGAATAACCGAGAGAAAAATAATAGACAAAAATTTAACCGGAACCAGGCAGCAGTATACAGAGACATGAGAGGAGGAGCAGTGAACATCACAGAAGCTCCTTCCTCCGCGAGAAGACATAAACTCCTTCTAGAGAAAAATCTGGAGTGAAGAGGAGTTTAACAAAGACCATATCTTACAATGGCACCTGTAACAACACGTGTCACTAAAGAATATTACAGCTGAATAAAGAAAATTTGGACTTCAGAACTCTTTACATTCAATAAAACAGTGGCCCACAATGTGTCTGCAGTACTAGTACTCATACCAACATTTGGGCCGCTTGATTGGACGCTTGATGAGATCTGAGCCATAGATGTGAAAACCCGAAAAATACTAACACACATAATTTCCACATAAACAGTGACGCAGACCGTTTCTTACCTAAAACGAAAACAAGCGGCAGAGGCTTAACATCGATCCAAAATGCCTTTGAATGCAGTATCATATCCCTTCGGCAACATCTTTTAACCACCAAGTGCCGAAGTGCAATCCCTTCACCAGGTTTGCATACATGAGGCTGATGACATCATAAGACTTGAAAGGCAGCTCCTTGAGCAACATTCCTTATCTGATAACATTAAATACACGCCAAAGAAGTCGCACGACTCTACCGCAACGTGTCATCAGATGAAAGGATGAGCATATATGAACAGAAGCATGGATATGTTTGTAGAAAGCTCTGTGTTGATATTAACATTAATCATCAAAGCAGTTTATCATGGACCAATAGCCGTATTACTACCTCCCACTTTCAAGGGTATGCGTTTGCAATCCAGGAACAGGAAATACCAACCAAATATCTGATGCACAAAAGGGATAGAGATGCAGGAGAAGCAGTAAAGTGTGACAACCGATGCAGACTTTGTGGAGTTGACACCGAAGATATCACCCACACCATAAGCAGTTGTCCGAAAATGTCATCACGGTGTTATCTACCGATAAGACATGATGTTGTAGCTAGGACACTAATGAAATCCGTCGGAAGGATAACCCTGAGGACAAATAAATAAGAACCCACAGTACGTAGCCGCCATAGCAACTCATAATAAAATAGAGTACTGGTGGAATATCCCAATGAAAACCTCAATAAAATGTAAGCACAACAGACCTGATATAATGATATGGCATATAGAAGAGAAACTGTGTACAGTTGTGGAAATTAGCTGCCCTGCGGATGTTAACATAAAGCTGAAGATCAGTGAAAACGAGAATACCTACGCTGAACTATAGAGAGATCTGCGGTTATTCTATCCAGATTACAAGTTCAGGTTTATATCTGTAATTATTGAGCCCTGGTATATGTAATACACTACCTAATTACCAACCATGAGAAATTAGGCTTCTTAAAACCCTAAAGGAGAAAGCTAATTCGAAGACTACAGATCCAATCCCTCACTGGAACTGTAAAAATCTGTAAAACTTCCCAGAAGTTTATCATTTAAATATATATGAGCATGTCTAGAAATGCAACTATCTGCATGAAAATACATACATAAGACAAAACATACAAATCTGCACATATACATACATACATACAAAAATACCCTGTTGTTGGTATTGAAATTCCAATGAAAGATCCTTAGATCTAGATTACAAACTGGCTCTTTCTCCAGTGGCAAGAAATCTTGAAATAAAACTGAATAATGGCATACCTACCTACCTACCTACCTACCTACTTACATACCTACATACATACATACATACATACATACATACATATATACACGCACACATGTATATAATACATGCAAGCATGCATACATACATACATACATACATACATACATACATACATACAGCATTATACAGTATATTGAACATTGGATCGATAGCCTGAAATGCAAGTTTGTAACAGGTACATACATATATACACGCACACATGTATATAATACATACAAGCATACATACATACATACATACATACATACATACATACATACATACATACATATAGCTTTATAC
>NC_068981.1:81618512-81620391 GCF_001194135.2 Octopus bimaculoides | reverse complement strand
AGGAGCCTTGAATCTATGTTAGAGTCCGGCTCTTTCTCTATGGACAGGAAATACAGAAATGAAACTGATTGATAACATACATACATACATACATACATACATACATACATACATACATACATACATACATGCATGCATGCATGCATGCATACATACATACATACATACATACATACATACATACATACATACATACATATAGCTTTATACAGTATATTGAACATCGGATCGATAGCCTGAAATGCAAGTCTGTAACAGATAGATAAGAATGTGTGTATGAGCTAATGAGAGAGCAAGAGAGAGAAAGAGAGCGTAGGTAAAGAAAAACTGGAGAAGAACGAAAAACAGTTTGACGTAGCAGAAATTTTCGTAGTTCACACATACACACGCCCTACACAAATGCTCCTCTGTTACAACATTCAGTCTCTCTACACTCTCTTTGTTGGTCCAAAAATTTTAAACACGGAACTCACGGAAACGTTAAATGATGATAAAGGCTTATTATTACTGAGTTTATTACAATAAGAATACAATTGATTTCGTTAATGTAAAATAAATTATGTTAAAGAAACTAATATATGATATAGTTAGTAGTCAACATGTGTGTTGAAGGGGACGATATCCGTTAATAACCAATAATACAAATAACCTCAGTAATTGCTTTGTACGAAGGGGTGCTGAAAAGTTCCTGGCTGTGGGTAAATGAAAAAAAAAAGATCAGTTAATTATGATTTTATTCAATCTATTCCCCTCTCAGATTCATACACTTATTGCGAATATCTTTCAGTTTTTCTAAGTCCTCTAAAAGAACTTGGAAGATTGGAACTCCAGCCAGGCCTTCCGTGTTACCCTAAAAACCTGGAACTTTTCAGCAGCCCCTCGTACATTTTTTGAAAATTATGAAGATATATATATATATATATATATATATATATATATATATATATATATACCAGTTGAATAAAGTTACAACATTGTTACCACTTCTGGTAACACATAATCCACATCATCAAAACATTTTTTAACATCATCAAAATAAGTTTGCCAATCATGAAACAAAGTGAGGAATTAAAAATCAAATATTTATCTTAAGCAAAAGGCAACCACATAACCTGAAAAAACTATTAACAAAGGCAAAATTCAATACGAACAAAAGGGATAGAATATTTACAGTATCCAAGAGTAATGATAACAGATGTGGAATGTCTCAGTACATGCATAATATTAGATCCTTTAGAACAAAAAATGGACAGATTTTTACAAATACAGATATCAACTACAAAAGCAGCAATTTGATCTAGTGCCTTAAATGCCCTAATTGCGAGGAACTATATATTGGCGAGACGGGAATGCATTATCAGAATGCTCACAAATTCACAGACGACAAATCTGGAGCACTAATGTTCGCCAAATTCCATTAAGCGAACATGTAGAAACATGTGGTCAGAAAATTTTTCAAATTTTTCCTTCTCACAAACTACATGAAACAAATGAGGCTGGAAGAAAGATAAAGAAAAACGTTTCATTAAAATGTTCAACCTTGTTCTGAACGGAAATAACAACAATAATATAGCAACCAGTTAATGATGTGGATTAAAAAATATCTTTAACATATGAATATAAACAAATTACAGAAGAATCCCACCAAGTGAAATAAAAACGATCGAAACCAACGAAGTTTGCTCACTCATAAAACCATTGCATCTAAAACATAAGCTAATTAGTTAAAATAAAGGCGGGATTTATGCCAGTAATATCGGTGCACCCGGCAAACTGTGACGGTTAAGCTGCATGCAGATTGGTCAAAAATGTATTCGAAAAATTCATCTTGTCGAAATCTTGTAAAAGGTATAAAAAGGAAGAAGTCAGTCATTTTACT
>NC_068981.1:81608742-81617834 GCF_001194135.2 Octopus bimaculoides | reverse complement strand
GTAAATGAGTGAGGCAACTAGAAATATAATCAGTATTACAACACCAAAACTTATCGCAATTATTATCCCTATCAAGGCTGAACAAGTGTGATTCAGAAAGCTTACGATCCTAACAAGCTGATTTCCTTTCAACTTCCATACTGTTCCGTTACGATAAGTACATTTCGAGTACATTATTTTCAAATGTGCTGAATTGCGTACTTTGTGCAGCCAAGTGAGAAATCTTATTTGTGCGCAACCACATTTTAATTTATTGTTTTGTATGTTGACAGTGAGTTTATGGTATTCAGATATCTTTTCAATAGCATTAAAAGTGTTTTCCGACAGTTCCTGTAAAATATTTCTAGATAAATCTAAATATGATAAATTTAACATATGACTAATTTTTACATCAAACGATTCCAATAAATTGTTGCGTAAATCTAAGATTCTGAGACTTTTCAGCTGTAACAAACTGTTGTTTGATAAATATTGAATGTGGTTATTTGAAAGATATAATTCTTTGAGGTTGGTTAAATTTAGAAAAGTTCTACTGAAACCTTCTTCGGCAACTTGCCCTGAAATTCCTATTGCGTTATTTTCGATATTCAAAAGTCGCAGACCAGTGAAAAATGTGAAGAATTCGTTACTGATATTATTGCATTGGTTGTGACTTAAATCCAGAATCTGTAATTGTTCTAAGCCTCGAACTGGGCCACTCCATGGACAAAATAAATTATTCGTTGCATTAATTAATCTTATTGCATTTGCATCTCTTATATGCAATGGTGGTATCGGAAGTTTATGTTGGCAACCTTGTAGTAAGAGTGTTTTAAGAGTTTTAGGGATTGTAAAACTATATGTAACATCCCGAATGAATAATTTACTACGAATGAATGGTAGCTCTCTATATGATAATGTCATACTAATGTCAATTAATTTAATGTTGGATAAAAACTTGATTTGAAATATATATTCTCCGTATGTAAATTTGTTGTTTCTCAAATAAGCGTATTCCAATGTGCTGGGCAAGGAGGGAATGCTATTCCAAGAAAGTATTTCAATATGATTTGAATTTAAAACAATTTTCTTCAATCCAGTTTTCTGTAAAGACTTTGTAAAACGTTCGGTAATAACAATGCCCGTTCCTACATTTAACTTTATATTACTAAAATATAATGTTTGGAATTCACTTGGTAATTTTAGATGTCTCAAGGACCGTGGAATTTCCTTCAGCAGCTTTTGTTTGTTAAATGAAATGCGTAGGAGGTGCAGATGTTCGAAAAATGATAATGTGTAGGCGTTAAATCTATCTAAGTGGCAGTAATCTAAATTCAAATGGGTTATTCTGGGAACATTTTTAAATGCATCTTTTGTAATATATCTAATAACGGAATTGCTTCTTTTTGAGGCAAAATTGATATATTTTAATTTTGTCAAATTCTTATATCCTGCACCAAACATAAAGAACGGACCACCTGATATGTATAAATCTTCTAGTGCAGTTAAATGAGATATAGTTCTATCAATAAAGTTCGTGTTTCCGTACACAGTGTTACCTCGTAGTTTCAGAATTTTCACTTCAGTTAAATTTCGGAAAAGATTTATAGGAAATGAAGAATAATTAATAGCTAATCTGTTGTATTCCAACGACAGTTCTCTCAAAGACCACAAACCTTGAAAGATGTTTGGCAGCAAATATTCAAGAAGGTTATCGTCAACTTTTAGCACCTCTAATAAGTTTAAATGCTTAATAATATCAGGAGGGATTCTTTTAATGTGGTTTCGACTTAAATCTAATGATATCGTATTTTCTGGAAAATAACTGGGTATTTGAGTTAGGTTTTTGTCAGTACAAGTTACTGTACAGTGTTGAAATTTGTCTTCGGTACAGTGGCAAACAACTGGACAATCTGTCTGACAATTTGCAATCACTGAAGTAAGTATTTTCAAGAAATAACCAAATATAATAATGAATATGTGTCTCATCTTTAGATAAACATTTCACCTGGAAACAAAGAAATAGAAGTAATTTAATGTTTATTTGTTAATTGATTGTTATAGGAAAAAATACTAGGTTAATCATCAAAAGAAAGTCGCAAAACGATGAAATCTCGATTTGATTGGTAGTTATATGTGAAAGACTAAAACAAGTTAAAGCCACATACGTAACTGCTTGTAATAAGTGAGATAAAATATTCAATCGAAGTTTATTAGACATAATATTACGTTTGTATATTTAGTATATTTTCGTAATGAGGAAAGTGTTCCATGTGAATGAGACCAAAGATCATGGAAAGTTCTTGGCAGTAAATGTTCAAGTGGATTATCAAGTTTTAGTACCTCTAATATTCGAATATTATCAGGTGGAATTCTTGTGTTATTCGTTTTCATTTTATACTCCAATATTTACCGAAGTAAATGAAAACACGCTTCCAGTTCTAGTGATAATACAATTAAAGATAGATGGTTATTATTACTCTGCTAGTAATGCGGAGCAATAATAAATTATATCTTTGTCTTCAGCTTATGTGAATCATTTATGTCTGATTAACGGCCGTTTTCCCTTAATTTGGAACAAATATAAGATATGTTGTAATTTTTCGATCTAACTGAAATGAAATGTGTTAAATCTGTGTAAACCATTACTGCTCCTCGTACATGGGTTTAGGGTCTGTCTCGCCAAAATGATATGTACGTCGTAGTTCCCTGACAGCATAATCGGTGTGGCTTTTGTTCTCCTATGTATGGAATTGCAAATTTTACAATGATTTGCTATAAGATGTAATAGGAATTTAAACTTTTCTGGTTGTCAGACATATTCGGCCAATGAAGTTAATAGAGCAAGATAGAATTTT
This sequence comes from Octopus bimaculoides, assembly GCF_001194135.2. Lineage (NCBI taxonomy): Eukaryota > Metazoa > Mollusca > Cephalopoda > Octopoda > Octopodidae > Octopus > Octopus bimaculoides. Next base: position 81,614,997 of record NC_068981.1, on the reverse strand, counting down.
CTTTTAAATTGCACACACGCACACACGCACACACGCGCACACACGCACGCGCACACACACACACACACACACACACACTGATATATACCGGTCCGTCCAGTGTAATTTTAACCTTAAATTGCGTGTTAAATAACCAATATTAAGAACTAGTACTTTTGTTCGTGTATTTTTAATTGCATCTTTATTATCAAATCTAGGTTTGAGGGTTACACATAGTATATGGAGAAAGCAAAAGAGGAGAGATTGATTATCAGATATTCAGTTACACCATCTTACGTAACTTTCATTATCTTCATGTGACTGTTCGTTACATAATGCAAATTACGTAATCAATGTTCATTGTCAGAGATGCGTAAGTTTTATATATAACATTATTGGAAAAAACGGTAACGGAATTATCCATCGTAGAGATCGCTAGACGAGCTAGCAGTTTGTATTAGAAGATGGGGGGAGAGAAAATTAACTTAGAATAGAATTAAGGGGAGGTAAACAGAGTATGCTACCAAAATGCTTATAAAGAGGATATCGATCAAGCTTTTGAATGGAAGTGTACCAAGTAGCACAGCCTTCTACGGGAAGCGGGATGGCAATCATGCCTCTTCCTAGTCGATTGAGCAGCAAGATATTCTCTTTCCAGTCAGTATGGAGAATGTTTACAGCCAATGGAATAAAAGGAAAAATGCCAAATTTAGCTGTGCGCAGGATGGAAGAGGCAGCACAAAGAGCCTCTTGCTTGTTATGGAGCAAGAGAGGGGAGTTAAAGTGGAAACCCGGAAAAGATAGTAAACAGTGATTTGGCCTCCAGTGCTCACTCTTCAACGGCAGAATGTTAGGGTTCAGGCGCGGTTCAGGCGCGAAACACCTGCTGATCACTGGATACTATTTGTTAAGGCGGAGGTAATAAACGACATCAGGAATAAAGATAACAGATGGCGCCTGAAATAAATGACAAAGTGTTGGACTACATCCGAGTAAGTAATACTCGTTAAAATCTATTTCGATTTTCCGAATGAACCGATGTATTTTAACTCTTTCTTACCTCCGTCACTCGCACTACACATGTAAACACGCTCGCCACACTGACAAAGCGCTGCTCTACATCCGAGTAAGTAATACTCATTAAAAGTGTTGGATTATATCCGAATAAGTACATTTGGAGTATATCCGATCAAGTACACATCACAAACACGTAAGTACGGAAACTAATTAATTACGTATACACCCCAGTTTTACATGAACACATTTTAATATTTCAAATTAACATTAAATAATGAATAAACAAGTGCACGCATACACATAAACGAATCGAATAAAAACAAGCGACAAAGACTAGTCATTATTGATCACAAAAGCATTAAACAGATATACATATATACCCTCCAACACGGCTAATAGATAAGAGCCGATGCCTAGTACGAACACGGAAGTGTTAATGACAATTAACAAAAAATCATGTCGGATCAGAGGCAATATTAACAATGACAAATAGTAAAAAATGAAAATAATAATAATAATAATAATAATAATAATAATAATAATAATAATAATAAAAGGAAACGGCTGGTGGTGACAGTGTGGTGCCCGGCAGGCTCAGCGATACTGGTCCGGCTCCAGCCTGTCGTTATCCAGTGATGGACCAGCACACACGGCGTAGACTGAACAAACAAATCAATGGTGTGGTCACGGAGTGTTACTACTTGAGCAACCCAGCAGGCAAAAATGGTACTCATATTAGGGGATACCGACAACGTATGTATGATCAATGGCGAGAAAGAGGATTGTTTCAACTCACAGAACAGAGATTATGTGATCAAGCTAGAGCAATAAGAAAAAATTGTTGGTTCAACGAGGTAGAGCTCGAAGCTATAAAAAGACGGGTATTGGAAAACAGAAGCAGAGGAAACGATGAAAATACAGTCCTTGGTGATAAAAGTAATCTCATAGTAGAAAACAGAGGTGAGACTTTAATAAACCATAGGAAAGGAACAGTGATAGCTTGTTCGATAAGAGACATATCAATGATGGTCTGGAAGAAAACAATAAAATTAACGGTGACATGACAGATGGGCAAAAGGCAATCTACGACAGATAAAGGCAAGACTACAGGAGAACGATAGCAACCTTATTTGCAACCTTGAAAAGGTTGATCGATGGAAATTGAACCAAAAAATGAAAAGTTTGAATGAAATTCTGAAATACATCACAACAAAAAACATCACAGAAACAAATAATCTCATCAAGGCAGCAAGTATTGTTGCAGCAGAAAATCTGAGTGTTGATGTCAAGAAGAAATATAATTGGAGTGACAAAAGAAAAGAGCCATGGTGGAAAAGAAGAATACAGGCGGGTTTAGGTATGCTCTCGAAGCACATTTCTGTGTGAGACCGAAAAGAGAAGAGAGAGCTTAAAAGCGAACAAAAATACAGGGCACTGAACAGGAAGTATGATACTGAGAGAAAGTGCCTGAAAGTGTGAATGGAGGTATTGAAACAGCGCTTCGTTGCAAAGAAAGCAAAGATGGTAAGATACGACCAAACAATGAAGGGTTACCAGCAGAATAGGTTATTCAGTATAGATCAGAAGAGTTTCTACAAAGAAATAAATGGAGAGTATACAGATGGAAACAACATAACCAGATAACATTGAAAGTCAAAGGTTTTGGAGTGATATGTAAAGCAAATACAAGGAACATAAGAAGGATGCTGAATGGTTGCAAGAACTGAAACAAACAGTAGTTTGTCCACAACAGGCAGAGCTAGTCATTCCAGTTAGGGAAGTGAAGGAAATCAGCAAAAATATGGGAAACTGGAAGGCCCCGGGACCAGATGGAGTTCAAGGCTACTGGATCAAAAGATTTGGTGAATGTCCTGCATGAATAGCTGCACAACTCAACACCTTGTTAAATGCTGACCAAGTAACACCAGAGAGGGCAGTGCTGTGCTTGAAAAACATCGAAAAAGGCAAATCGGGTAGACAATTTCAGGCCGATATCCTATCCTACTTGCCACTTATGTGGACATTATTGACTGGAATAGTTGCAGAGTCAATGTATGGACATGGAAAAAAAACGAAGTCCTGCCACATAGGAGAAGGGGTGAAAGCGTAAGCGGAGAAGTATTAAGGATCAACTCCTGGTAGACAAAGCTGTACTTAGAGACTGCAAGAGGAGGAAAACTAACTTAGCCATGTCATGGATCGATTATCGTTAGGTGTACGATATGATCCAACATTCTTGGACTATGGAGTGTCTGAACCTATTTGGTATTGCATCGAATGTTGAACGATTGCTTGGAAAAAATATGGTGAAGTGGAGGACGGAGCTGACAGCATACGGAAGAAGTTTAGGGACAATAGAAATCAGGAGGGGCATCTTCCAAGGGGACAGCCTGACCCCTTTAATCTTTAGTGCATGATACCACTAACACTGATTCTGAGGAAAGCAAAAGCTGGGTATGTATTCAAGAGCCGCCAACAAAAATTCAACCACTTGTTATTCATGGATGACCTCAAACTTTATGGCTAAGATGAATCCCAAGTCAGTTCCCTCGTTGATACAATGTATACTTTCAGTGCTGATATCAGAATGGAGTTCGAACTGAAAAAGTGTGGTGCGTTAGTCTTGAAGAGAGGCAAAATCAAATGTAGGGACGGGCTAGCGATACCGTCGGAAGAGGTTATGGAGCAAATAGAAAAGACGCGCTATAAGTACCTGGGGATATTGGAAATGGATAATTTGATGGAGAAAGAAATGACAGAAAAATTTAAGGTAGAGTACTTGCGCAGACTGAGACTGGTACTTAAGTCGAAATTAAACGGATGGAATAAGGTTGAGGCTATCAGCACCTGGGCGGTTTCACTCTTTAAATATAGAGCAGGGGTAAATGTATTGGCAGTAGACGAACTAAACAGCTTAGACAGAAAGTCAAGTTGCTGACTAGATATGGGATAGTCCACCCAAAAAGTGACACAGACTGACTGAAAGTACCAAGAAAAAAGAGGGGGAAGAAGACTTATTGGATGAAACACAGCATTAGCGCAAAAGAAAACAACATAAAATGGTATGTAAAATATGTCACAGAACCGCTATTATTGGAAGTAAGTCGGTCAGGTTCGTGTAGTATGGAAGATTGCAAAGAAAAAGCACTGTACAAGTACTTGGGAATAAATGAAACTGAATATAGGTGGATAAAGAAAAGAATGCATGGACAATTTCATAGGGATGTTGAAGATAAGACAGAGAAAAATATAGCTATGGATGACTAAAAGGGATTTAAAACCGGAAATGGAGGCTTTAATCTGTACTACCTAAGTGCAAGCATTAATAACCAATTACATAAAATACAGAATAGACAACACATCAGAAAGTGATAAGTGCAGAATTTGTGGACAAAATGGTGAAACCGTAGGGCATATTACCAGCCAATGTACGCCACTAGCCCAGAAGGAATATAAGAGACGTCATGACAACATAGCAAGCATTGTCTATTGGATACTTTGCAACAAGTACAGACTTGACAGAGCAAAAAAGTGGTACGAACATAAACCCGAAGGCATCCTCGAAAATGATAATGCAAAGATCCTATGGGATTTTATGATTCAGTGCAACCATGAGATTGAGAATAGGAAGCCAGACGTGTTAATTGAGAAAGGAAACAAACGATGCTGGATCACAGATATAACATGCCCATCTGACAACAAGGTATGCGATGAGGAAGAAAAGTCGTAGATATGACAGGTTAACTTGGGAGGTTAAGCAGTTGTGGTCAATGAAAAAAGTGATAGTAGTACCAATAACTGTCGGAGCCCTGGGAAGAGTGAGTAAAAATCTTGAGAAGTACATGGAACAAATAGGGGCTGCAATAAGGGTGGAGCACTTGCAGAAAACAGTACTGCTTGGAACCGCTGGAATACTCCGGATGGTGCTCGAAAAATAAGAGGTGTTATCTTAGTTCACCGGCAGTGAACAGCTGACAGCGTAGTACATCTCCAGCGTTAGAACTTGTGCAAAGGCAATAATAATGATAATGATAATTTATTTTATTAGGCAGAGGAGTATAGATGAGGGGGATCATCACAAGGACAGAAAACAATTTATATGAGGATTTACATAAAGGATGTAGATAAAGAAAAAGAAAGATATTGAAATGTGATAAAAGTATACATAGAATACAAAGTAAGTAATAACATGAATGATGCAGTTCTCCTGATTCAGGAGAAACTCCAACTAGGGTTAATCAAGGAACCCCATAGATCCAGGATTACCCTGATCACCAAAGGTACGGCTCCCCCCTCTCTACGCTCTCCAATCTACAGCCGCATACTTAAGTAGCGCCTTTCGCGCTAAATATTTTTTGCCTCAGACGCAGTAGGTAATAGCGGTTTCAATTTTTGGTACAAGGCCAGTAGTTTCTGGAGAGGAGTCAAGTCGACTTACATTGACCCCAATGCTCAACTGCTACTTATTTTATTGACTCTGAAATGATGAAAAGTCAACCTCGGCGGCATTTTAACTCAATAATAAAACAATAACGTTCGTTACTGATTTACCTTTAAACCAAGGGTTTTCAACCCCTTTTTATCTATGGACCCCTTTGATTACTATTTCATTCTGGTGATCCCCCATAGTTATTTAATTTTTAAGAACTAGTTTCATATAAACTTCTTTTAAAATTCCTCTTTCGTTTTTCAAGCATTAACTTGTGTAGGTTGAACTGTGTAAAACGTTAGAGAAAAAAAATTAGCTGTTTATTGCAATACATACCAATACATGCGTCTAAAGCAAACTGTTTTGTGGATGCGCAATTTACCATTTTGTTACGTAGACCCCCAAAAACTTTCTGTTTTTTATTCGGTTTATTTGTTATTGCCAATGCTTACGGACTAGATGAAATCGTCATGCCGTAATAAAAGTGAATAGTACAGAGGGAGCTGTAACAGTTACATTTGTTTAGTGTGGAGGTTTGAGGCGTAAGAGGGGAAACGCCTGCTATGAAGCAACTAAACTTACCCGGCTGGTCACTGACAACTGCAATGCTTAATCCGGAATACTAAAGAAATCCTTGTGCTCTCTAGTCGACAACGGACAAAGTGAAAGCAGTTGTACACATTCTATCTTAAATAACACACACACACACACACACACGCACACACACACACACACACACACACACACACATACAGAAATATACACATACATACATATGCATGTATATCTGTATATCCGTGTGTGCGTATATATACATGTGTATATATATA
>NC_068981.1:81606564-81608075 GCF_001194135.2 Octopus bimaculoides | reverse complement strand
TGTGTGTGTGTGTGTGTGTGTGTGTGTGTGTGTGTGTGTGTGTGTGTGTGTGTGTGTGTGTGTGTGTGTAGAATGTATACGCATACACGTCCATGTATCAATCAACCTATTCGTTCATCCGATCGTCCGTTCTTATGTGCACACACACACACACACACACACATATATGGTGCGAAACTGCGTAGTACCATCTGGTTGTTAACTGATGAAGAATTAGGGACCTTCTGTGTCTGTCTTCCGTTCATTTGTGCACTGAATATATGCCATACGTTTTTTACTTGTCCTTTGTGTATTTACAATATATTTTTTTCTTTTATATTTATAGAATGGAGTAGTAATCCCCCTTACTTACAGTATATCTCGGACACAGACCATATGTCGATAAACCAGCTGGAAAAAATGTTTTCCTAGTGTTATGAAATAGTAGCATAGTCCTATGCAGGACTGCCGCATTAGCAAATAAACTTTGATATTCAGTACTATTACTACATAGATCTCATTCGTGGAGGTGCAATGGCCCAGTGGTTAGGGCAGCGGACTCGCGGTTTCGATTCCAAGACCGAGCGTTGTGAGTGTTTATTGAGCGAAAACACCTAAAGCTCCACAATGCTCCGGCAGGGGATGGTGGTGAACCCTGCCGTACTCTTTCACCACAACTTACTCTTACTTCCTGTTTCTGTTGTGCCTGCAATTCAAAGGGTTATGTTGGCAAATAAACTTTAATATTCAGTACCGTTATTATATAGATCTCATTCAGAGGTTTAAAACTAGTTTTCTCGTTATATATATGTGTGTGTGTGTGTGTGTGTGTGTGTGTGTGTGTGTGTGTGTGTGTGTGTGTGTGTGTGTGTGTGTGTGTGTGTGTGTGTGTGTATACTAGCAGAAATATCCATCGTTGACTGGGTTCAGAAAGAGCCTTCAAGAATTATACCCTGATTTATGAAAGATACTGCTTCGATATTATTGAATGTTTTGTAGCGGAATATCCGCAAGCTCTTATTGCCAGGCTTCAGCACCAAAGGTTATAATATAGTCTAATATACTATTGAACTCAATACTCGTTTATCCTAATAAAAATATTGTTCCCAATCATGTAGATGATAAATCTCTATGCATTCTTATAACTCAAAAGGAATGCCAGCTTTTGTATAAAAAAAGGTTCCTCCATTAACCAAATATAATCATGGTTGCATACAAACTTCTTATTCTTTATCTCAACATTCTGATTTATGAATTGAAGCAAATATCACATAGACTGCGATTTTTGCATATAGGATGCAAGTAAATAAAAGCTTAAGGAAAATTATAAAGACATGCCTATTGCAATGTGTATTCCAGAATCACAACAAACACTAACAATTAAATAGATATTATCATAGTAATGTAACATCTTCATTATAACTATTTATGATGCTTAACAGATCAAGTATGATGCTGGCATCATACTTAATTTGTTAAGTATGATACTTAAAAACATAGGATATATATATATATATATATATATATATATA
>NC_068981.1:81599787-81605053 GCF_001194135.2 Octopus bimaculoides | reverse complement strand
AGAGAGAGAGAGAGAGAGAGAGAGAGAGAGAGAGAGAGACAGAGACAGACAGACAGACAGACAGACAGAGACAGACACAGACAGACAGACAGACAGACAGACAGACAGACAGACAGACAGACAGACAGACAGACAGACAGAGAGGGAGATTCAGATGAATATGGTACTTAAGTTGAGGCACCTTATATAGAAAGGCTACTTATAAAGGCCCTTGTAAATACTAAGATCAGGAGGGTAGAGAGCACTTTAAGAAAAGGGATAAATCAAGTAATTTCAAAAGACCATTTCAAACAATATTGCCATATTATATAAAGTTAAAATTTAGGGTAGTCAGGAAGATTATCAATAATGATATTATAACAAAAGGATAAAATTTCTGTGAATACTTTTGAGTATATACCAAATCTTACCACAATAAGTACCCTTAGGAAACTATAAATATCATGTATTGAGTAACAATAACTTCTAAAATCTGTAATATACCTCTTAGTTTTAAAATTAGTATATAATTAGAATGTCCTATAACATCCATGTTCCTTTAACTAATACCAGGTATCAGTTTTTATTGATACTAGCTAAATAAGTATATAAATAATTTTTAGTTAGTATACTTAAATTATTATACATTTTCTATAAATCTTCTCTATTGATGTAAATAAGGTATACACTTTATCATGTTTTTAGTGATTATGTCATTTTATTCCTTTTCTCTGGTGTTCTGCCCTACCTGATTATTTTATAATAGCCTTTATTTATTTATAAAATAAATCTAATTTTTGTACCTCTATAAATTCATACTTAGCTTATATAAAATAATACTGGTATATTCACTACTTAAAATAAACTGCTTAGATTATAATTTAATTAATATATAGTTAGCATGTTCTTTTACCTCAGTACTCCTTTATTAAATACCGGTAAATACCAATTGATCAATATTCACTGATACCATCTGATAAGTTAGTATTTAAGTATATAATATGTATAAATATTAAACTATTTCTAGATAATTTCTTTTCCTCCCTCTATTGTGGTAAAAGTTTGGTATATACTCAAAAGTATTCAAAAACACTTTTTATCCTTTTGTTATAATATTCTTCTCAATAATCTTCTGAATAACCCTAAACTTTAACTTTATACAATATGACAATATTGTTTAAAATATTTTACTATAGTACCACATAAGATTTTCCCTGTTTCAATATCAATGGTCTACTATTGGCTTGCCCCTTTGTCAGCTAACATCTTGATTTAAGATTTCCTTTACCAAAGCTCATTATATTGCTTCAAATAAATCTTAATAGTCTTTTATGACTATACTCACTATGATTTCTGTTAACTTCCTCAGTCCCCTTCCTAGCAGGCACTACTCCTTGTTCTTTGGACTTAGATATACAAAGATTTGATAAACTAGTCTATAAATTAAAACTGACCCCATAAAACAGTGACAAGCAAAATCTATAACAAGTCTTTCTTCCTGATACCTTAGTAGCTTCTGAGTGGAAGTGAAGGCAGCATGTTCTTTGTCTATCTCCTTACCTTCTTGGAAATTTTAGGTAAAATTATACTAATGTGTCCATCTGTTTTAATTTAATTAAATTCTGTCTTTATGCAGCTGAGGATTGCTCTGCATTTAAACTGATGTAATGATTGCATTGTTCAATTAAATGGAGTTGGTTGAAATGATCGTACTGCATTACCTCTGGAAATCCTTGTTGCTTATTTTTATTATATATATATATATATACAACGATAGATAGATATATATATACAACGATCGACAGTGAGTAGCTCTGTGTCTAAAGAATATATAATTATACATTCTTTAGACACAGAGCTACTCACTGTCGATCGTTGTATTGGCATACACTCAACTGATGAGACAGGTGTTCGGACTGACGGTGATATGGTAAACTAAGTATGTTTTGCTTATTAAAATATTCCTTTTCTAATGCATAAAATTACGTTGCAAAGTCTATAATGAGATATGCATTGTTGAAGTTTTGTAGTACACTTATTCCAAGAACACATACATAAATTCCATGTATCTTCCATGAAAAGTGGATGTATTTGCACTTTCAAATGCATCCCGTGTTATAAACCCCATTAGTGGGGTTAAATAATATTGGAAGATGGTGAAATTTTGGAAATCGTCTTTATTTAGAACCTAGTAGTTATTTTATTTTCATTGAAATTGGAGGTATTTGAAATTTCAAATTTCACAGGGAGCGTCTGCCTCACTTTAAGCCCCCTAATCGCAATGGAAAGTAAATTTTATGTAACTCATCGTCTTTCTCGTAAAATTTTACATGGGAATACATACAACCTGAAAGCAAAATAATAGGAGCTTCCCGTGGAACCATAAATAAAAAGCTCAACAAGGAAATGTTTGTGGAGACACCCACAAATTGTCAGGACAGAACACTTCTCTCTACAGAAATAGAGTAAGTGATTCCGTTCCTCCTTCGTCTCTCTGACAAATATAGTCTTGATCTGAATAGACTGCATAAATGTACGTGGCCTTAGGTTGCCTTGGAAACTGGGCAACCTACTCCATGACGTCAGGTCACGAAGTTTAGCTGTAGTGGCTGTCATTGAAACCAAGCTCTCCGACCGACAAGCATTCATGCCCATTTTCGGTGGTTTCGAGATTTACTTATCTCCATGTCAACCGGAAATGGTGGAACTGCGGTGTTGGTCCGGAAACTATTTTCCTGGACCCAGAAGGTAAGTTGATGGTCTTGAATGTGAACAGTAGCGATGGACTGCCTTCGTAATGGCGACTCTTCTGTGTGTACTGGTTCTAGAGCCACTATTGAGGAAACGGGAAGCGTTGAGAGGTATCCCGCACGAACTAGGACGTGGGAGAACTGTGTCAGCATACACAGATGATGTCATAGCAATACTGTCAAACACCAGAATACGACGTAGTGACAGGAGCAAAAATTAATTAGTGGGCCTGCAGCATGACATCTGGAGATCAAGTCCATGTCGTCCAATAATGTCATGGGAGGCTGGACGGAGGGACTGGTTAAATTGCTCGAGGTCTGTTTTTTTTTTGTTGTTTTTCTTTGTCCAGATCTCCAGATTGAGAATTGGGACGAGATGATCTTAGCCAGAAATGGGCTGAAAGTTATCCTTGAAAGGTCGGGTAGAGATAGTGAATGCTTGTATCGCTTCTATTGTATATTACCACCTGACCGTTATGCCTTGCCCCAATTTATGTCTGACCAAACTGGAGCGCATACTCTTCCGCTTTCTGCGGAAGGGACACATTCCACTGGTCAGGCGCTCCATTTGCTGTCAAAAACCACTGAATGGATGGCTGGGCATGCCGTGGTTACTGATGCACAGACATGTGCTGAGGCTACATCCCCAACGCTTCCTTGATGGTGAACAGGTTTGGTTGCCATTTGTCGGACAGGATTTTCGGCAGCTCGTCTCTTTGACTAAACTGCAGTCCTGGATCAAGCGTAGACCGAAGTAGGGCGCCTGGCTCCTAGAATGTCATCAGATGCTCACAGTGCTCTGTCAGTCAGGCAATGCGGTCGGTGGAAGGTCCACTCTGGCGTTTATACAGGGTTAGTGGTAGACATGTACAATGACGTTCTCAGAGAAACGACGAGAATCATCTGGCTGGTCTGTTCCGGAGAACTTTTGGGCCGGAATCATTGGATAATTTCCAGAAATCCTTGGCCTGGCAGTGCTGCCAGGATTGGGGGCACTGCTGGTTCGGGATAAACTCTACAGGCGTGGAAGTACCGTCAGCCAGGCTTGCCAGAGAGGCGCACAGGGCGACGAAACTTCTGCACACACGTCCAGGGCTCGAGTATGGCTGACTTGTGGGTTTATGTCTAACACCTACTGTCACGTGTAGGATGGATCTAGCTCTTGGATGAGTTCACTACGAAGGACAGACAGTGTTTCTTGTGCTGATAGTCTTAGTGAAAGAGGGTAGAGTGAGAAGTACTGCCTCCCAGCAATTTTGTTAAAAGTTAGGTAAATGTTGCAAGAATGGTCCTAGTGAACGGGATTACTCTAAGTATGCGCCTGTCAGCTGAAGGAGAAAGATGTGAAGAAGACACTTGCCCAGGTGGTTAGGGCGACCGTGATTTTGTGGGATTTCCTTGAGCAGCCCTAGGAAATCTCCGTTTTCTGAGTAATTATTAATTCAAATTTTTTATTGTTACTGTTTTTTAATTTTTACATGGTTTTATGTAACCCGACATTGCATTGTCCTGTACCGTCCCTAATGTTTCTGCAAAAATTTAGTAGTCAATAAAGAAAACATTATCATTAGTAGTAGTAGCAGCAGCAGTACTACTAATAGTAGTAGTAGTAGTAGTAGTAGTAGTAGTAGTAGTAAGGTGGCGAGCTGGCAGAATCGTTAGCGCTCCAGACGAAATGCTTAGTGGTATTTCGTCTGCCGCTACACCCCGAGTTCAAATTACACCGAGGTCGACTTTGCCTTTCATCCTTTCAGGGCCAATAAATTAAGTACCAGTTGCGTACTGGGGTCGATCTACTCAACTGGACCCCAGCTCCCTCAAAATTTCGGGCCTTGTGCATAGAGTAGAAAAGATTATTATTATTCAGTAGTCTTATTTTTATCAGATGATTTCACTGCACTACTGAGCGCAGCTCTGTGTGCCTTGGGTAAATGCTGTGGTTTGTTGTGATGGTTTTATTTTTACATATTGAAGGTGTTTTACGTAGGATGTGTGCGGTGTCCAGTAGTGCTATTTTCTAGTCCACGTATTTTTGTTATGTATTTGTCTGAATATTTTTTTTATCATACCTAATGCGCCTAGAATGATATGAATTGTTTCTGTTTTTAGACTCCACATTCAAGTTACCTCTATTTCCAGGTCTTTGTATTTTGAAACTTTCTCCGTCTCATTTAGAAACATTGTCATCTGTTGGTATTGATATATCAATTAGAAAGCATTTTTTCTTGATGATCTCTGACAACTATATCCGGCCTATTGACCTTAATTTTTCTATCTGTGTGTATTGGCATATCCCATAGTATGGTTGCTTTCTCGCTTTCTATGACCTTTTCTGGGGTGTGCCTATACCATCTTTTTTCTGTTGTTATTTCATAGAGTTGGCATAGCTTCCAACTCTGTCGTGTCTGTGAATATATTCCCTCTTAGCCAGGACTGGGCAGCCAGAGACAGTGTGATTTATTGTTTCTTGTCCATCTCCACATATTCTGCCGTTTTAGTATTTCTTTTCATTACATGTTTTTGATAATTTCGGGGGG
>NC_068981.1:81594468-81599677 GCF_001194135.2 Octopus bimaculoides | reverse complement strand
CTTTGGTCTTATGCTGCAATTAAAAATCCTTCAGTGTCTGCTTTGAGTCCTGAGCTTCTCAGCCACTGTTGAGATTTTGCTTTGTCTATTTCATTTGCGTTTAGTTTAACCCAGGATTTGCCATGAAGGGGCTTTTCTTGCCATCGTTTATCATGATTCGTTGCTCTTCCAGTTTTAGTTTGGATTTCACTTGTTTTACAGCTTTTGTTGTTTCTTCTTTTCCTTTGTAGTCGTTAGGTATTATGACTTCATTTTTATATATGTCAGCTTCCTTAAAAACTGAAAACAGTTTTTTGTTTAGTTTGTGTTTTGTGGCTATTTGTATTAGTTTTTCTATAATTATTATTATTATCATTTAGTGGTTTCAGGCAAATTTCTTCTGCATCACCTGCTACACCTCCGTGTTGCTGGGGTGTGTGCAACATTGTGTCCTTTTTTGTTGTTAGGAGTGTGCAAACTCTTCTCGGTATTGTATTGCATCAGTATTTTTTTTATAAGGTATTGTTTTCAATTATAAACGTAAATATAACTAAATATAATAATAGAAGCGTTGCCTGTAAAAGAAGTGGACTAGAATGAAAAATCCAGATGCAGAATCCTAAAATATTCATAAGTATTGAACCTTGAAAAGTACAGAGCAAGCAGTAATTAAGCTTGTATTAGTGTTTGTATTGTGTTGTGTGCGTAATGCGTTGGGTAAGAGCCTGCTGGTGGTAATTTATTTCATTGGATATTTACTGTATATAGTGTGTCTTGTGTTTGTGGATTGTTTTGTTCAGGTTGAAGATAATGTTATTTCTATGAAACGTTGTTTAAAAATATTAGCTACGAAAAAATGTGTGGCTTTAAGTGACGAAAAAAGTTGATAAATCAAAAGGTTTTTTTGTCATTTTAAGAGAATATTATTATTTGAATCCAATAAATATTTTGGAAAACACTCTGTCAAAAATATTAAGCATAAAAACGTTTGATTCTTTGTGATTTCATCTTAATTTTTATTATTCTTTTTATGTATTAAAATATGTACATATAAAAACATTAAAATTAAAAAAATTTCACTCATTAAAATTATTTAGTAATTATTTAATTAGAATCTATCATTATGGTTTATAAACATTTTTTAAAAATATATTTATGTGTAACAGATATGCTGCTATTAAGCCTTTGTTATTCTAGGTACAAACAAAATTTCTAAGTTTGAAAATAATCTATACTCTTTTATTTGTTTGTCATTTGACTGTGGCCATGCTGGAGCACCACCTTTAGTTGAGCAAATCGACTCCAGGACTTATTCTTTGTAAGCCTAGTACTTATTCTATAGATCTCTTTTGCCGAACCACTAAGTTACAGGGACGTAAACACACCAGCATCGGTTGTCAAGTGATGCTGGGGGGACAAACATAGACACACAAATATATATACACATGATAAGTATATCATCCCATAAATAAAGCAATCTATCATGTAGACTTGCAAGATCCCTCTTCCAAAATTCACTTGTCCATGACGAAAAATACTCCTTCAGTACTGTTCTGACCTCGTCTACAGAATTCATATTTTTTCCGTCCAAATGAATTTGAGGACTGCAGAATAAACGATAATCAAATGGGGCAATGTCTGGTGAATATGGTGGGTGGGGCATCATTTCCTATTGAAACTGCTCCAGCTTTTGGAATGTCATCCTCGCTGTATGTGGCTGAGCATTATCCTGATGAAAGAAAGAACACCTTTCATCTTGAAACCAAAGATTATCATTTTTCTTTTAGCACTGACTTAACCCACTCAAGCTTTTCACAGTAGATCTCCTTTGTTATTGTTTGGTTTGGGCTTAAAAGTTCAAAGTGAACTAAACCTTTCATATCCCACCAAATAGATAACAACACCTTATATGGGTGAAGACCTTTAGTCTGGGGTGCTAGTGTTTCTTCCTTCTCTACCATATTTGGCGTTTGACATTTTTATAGAGAACACATTTCTTGTCACCAGTCACTATTCGGTCCAAAAAAGGTTCATTTGTGAGCTGTGAGAGCGAAGAAGAGCACACATCCATCCTCTGCACATGATTAGAATCAGAGTGTTTGTGAGGAACCAATTTACCAACTTTTCCAAAGGTACGCAGATGTCGATAAATGATTGAGTGATCAAATTCAAGCTTCTCTGCTAGTTCCTCAACAGTTATGGGGTTTTGTTCCACCAGGGTTTGCAGGACGTCCTCGCCAAGCTCTACAGATCTTCGAGGATGAGGATCATCTTCTAGGCTAGAGTTTCCAGCTCAGAATTTCTGGAACCACCATTGACACTGGCTTATGCTTATTATCTGATCCCCATATACTTCATTAATATTCCTCGCAATTTCCATTGCATTGCTGCTTTTATTGAACTCATAAAGCAAAATATGCCGAATATGCTCCTTTGTCACTTCCATTATAACTTTCAAAAAATAACTTAAAATCGAACTGCACTCTTTAAAAATTTGCACTAAGAATAAGTACAAGTTAAAATTACTACCTGCTTTTATAGCAAGTTGATGCAGGTAGTTTATCCCATCCTCATGCAACTTTTAGTTCATGCAATTGAAAAAACCACATTATTTATGGGATGACCCAATATATACTCATAGTTCTCCAATGAACAGACTCATACATGAGCAGGGTAAACAAACATACATGAACATCAACATGTGCGCATGCACCCAAACCTCCTTTAAGGTGGTAGTGAAGGGCAGGAGGGATATGAAACAAGATTCAGTTCAGACGGCACAAATAGACTGTCCTCCACAAAGATTTCTAGGAGAGAGGTGAATTGGAAATTTCCAACCAAAATTAAAAGTACCTGCAGAAGCATATAGACTGAGAGAGATTGGATGTGGTGAAATTTAAAACTTACAATAGAAATTAAAAGTTGTACATGTAAGAAAGATTGACAGATTAATAAATGGGAGAGAAGGAAAGAGAATTCAAGTTAGAGAGGTGATGAAAACAGCGGGACTGAATAAAATTTGACTAAATTATATCATCACATATGTAAGGGGCAGCAATAAGCTGAAAAATAAAATTAAAATAAACCAGCTTGCTTAGCTGTTTTAATTTCAGTGTACCAAGTGAACTTCCAGAAGTGAAACTGTAAAGCATGTGCCAATACAATGATATCAAATTAATGTAAAATATGTTTTATATATATATATATATAAAACATTAAAACCCATGTAATTGCGCACTTGTACAATTTACGAAGGTGATTTTCAAGATAAAAATTGTTAAAAAATGCTTCTACTCATGTAAAATTCACACCCAAAAGTTTTCAGAATTGCCAATACGGCCAAGGGAAAAAGGTTTTCAATTTAGTTGTATTTAGTATAATTCAACTTACTTATGATTAGATGTTATTAAATTTTCATTAAATAAATTTCTGTTTAACAGGTATCTCATTAAAAGCTATTAAATTACAGTGTTTACGTTGTTCACTTTGTTTACATTTCTTGCCCACAAGAGAGTATGTCTGATCTTTAGCATACTGCTGTATGTCTTCTCAAATCACAATCACAGGAAAAGCTGTTGATAAGAATTATCAACAAAAACAAAGCTGATAAATATGCACAGGTGTTGCAAAGTAAGTTTAATTAAGGATAAGTCATAAATATAAATACATACATATATCCATACTTTTACATATACATACATATACAAAAATATACATAAATACATATACCTACACTTAAATGTACATACATATGTGTATGTTTAACATCCACGTACCACCAGCACAAGTGCCAGTAATGCAACGCTGGTAATGATCATGCTCAAATGGTGCTTTTTATGTGCCACCGGCATGAGGCCAGTCAATGGCCCTGGCGACAATCATGCTTGGACGGTGCTCTTAGCACTCCACTAGCATGGATGCCAGTCATGCGGTGCTGTCATCGAATTTGATTTCGATTTCACTTGTCTCAACATGTCTTCGCAAGCTGAGTTTAGTGTCCAATGAAAGAAAGGTACGCCTAAGTGGGCTCGTTTCACCACTGGCACAGGCCACAAGTTATGGTCTCACTTAGCTTGACGGGTCTTCTCAAGCACAGCATATTTCCAAAGGTCTTGGTCACTAGTCATTGCGTTAGTGAGGCCTAATGTGTGAAGGTCATGCTTCACCACCTCATCCTAGGTCTTCCTGGGTCTACCTCTTCCACAGTTTCCCTCAACCGCTAGGGTGTGGCACTTTTTCACACAGCTATCCTCATCCATTCGTACCACATGACCATACCAGCGCAGTTGTCTCTCTTGCACACCACATCTGATGCTTCTTGGGTCCAATATGAATTTAAGGTTGAAGTGATATTTCTAAGGGGATATTATTTTTAATATAATATATATGAGAGATAAGTTTTACAAATTTATTAAAAAAATATATTATATAACATTACGAGGATATTATTTTAATATAATGCATATGAGAGATAAGTTGTTACAAATTTATTATAAAACCCTTATAAAATATTACATGTATAAGTCTAACTAGGGGGATCGTTAATATATTTACAAACTCATATGGGTACTATATGGTTAAAAATACATGCCGGGAGCCAATTGGACCAAACTCAAACAGGGGACAAAACATCAAAAGTGACTGTATATATTGTTTCATCATGTTGTCATTAATCACTAAAATTACGCCCAAAATTCTTCTCCGAATCCTCATATCTTCTTCTATATATAACTATACCTACATATTACCAAATTGTAGTCATTATCGCTAAAAATATGTTCAAAATCTATTATAGCTGACAAATTTCCTCAAATTTTGTTCAACATCTATTATAGCTGACAAATTGCTTCAAATGCAAAACTCCATCTGACAAAATGCCTAAAATGCAAGATTCCATGTAATATTAAGTCACTTAATTAATAAACCCCTTAGTTATTTAGTAGTTAAAAATATCTATCCGTCTATTTATTTATCTAATTATTTTTGATGTTATATTTAAGGGATGCAGTGGAGTTAGGGAGTTTATTTATAAATAAAACAAAGGGGGGTAACTCTAGATTTAATTAGGTCAAACAACTTATTAATCAGCCAAATAATTAATTAATTAAATCATCGGTTCTATAATGGGGTTGCATATCAGTCTATATTCACACACACACACACACACACACACACACACACACACACACACATATATATATATATATATATATATATATATATATATATA
>NC_068981.1:81591795-81594406 GCF_001194135.2 Octopus bimaculoides | reverse complement strand
TATATATATATATATGCATACACATATATGTATACACAACCATATATACACATATACATACATACACACACATACATACATACATACCCACATACACATATATATATCCCCACACACATAAGCCTCAGCAGAAAACAAAAACATATACATGTTTATCTTAACCTACATACATGTGTGTGCATACATAAATATATACATATATAATTGCTTGCACAAATATATATATGTATATACATATACATACAAGTGTTTGCATAAATACACAAATATACACACATATCCATATATAAATACCAAAGTAGTATCTATAGTAATAAATAATCACATATTCATGTATATAATTATATCTGACTTAATATATACCTTCATTTATATATATATCTGCATAATTATCATATTACATAATACAATATAATATAATAACAATGGTTAACTCTACATAATTATTACTATTATTATGTCAGTAGGGGTATTTTAATACTAGGTTCTAGTTGTATTTGAAAAAGATATACCCAATTTTATGAAGACAGGATACGTTCCTTAAAGTTGTTAATATGTGGAATTTTAGCCCCAATTACAAAAAAAAATTCATTAATACATAATAAACATTTTCTATTTTTATTATTGTATGCAGGTGCTGATATTAATATTTTCCAGTGTAAATTATAATTAATTTCCCCATCCTTAAGTTCTCATATGTAGCTACTTAACCCTGTAGAATTTCTCCTATTTCTGTTTCTAAATGTATAAATGTGATAATTAAGTCTCTTTCATATTGTTTTTTGTTGCACCCACATATACCTTACTATCATATTGTGTACTTACTATACATTGATATACTACCTCCTTTCTAATGCAGCTATTATTAAATACACAATTATTACTTATTCTACAGTTACATGTTCTGCATTGCTGTACAAGGTTTATGTTACTGGGAATAAAAGTTATTATATTATCATTTCTTTGGTTATTGTTGATCCTAATAATGTTATTATTGCTTATACTATTATGATTATTAATGTTAGTGTTATTACTATTATTATTTACATTGTTACTGTTATTATTATTATTATTATTATTATTTACATTGTTACTGTTATTAGTATTATTATTATTATTTACATTGTTACTGTTATTAGCATTATTATTATTATTATTATTATTATCAACACCAACCACGCCATTTCTATTATTATTATTATTATTATTATCTATGTTTGTATTAATTCTATTATTTTTTCTACTTGTCTAGTTGTCTAGTTTTCTATTGTTAATTGAGATGATGGTAGCTAGATTGTGTGTTAGACTATATCCTATTCTTATTGCTTTGTTATTAATTATCTCCCAATATTTGTTTTTTCGTTTTGCAAATGTTTATTAATTAAACTAAAAACTGTTTTTACTATGTTATTTTTGATTTGCATAGTGAAAGGGATTATTAGCCATAAAGTATCTATTTCGTTATTTCCCTTATAAGGGTTACTTATATTATGTGCAAATTCTCTGTTATTATTCTTATTTTTATTTTTATATTTACAGAAGATACATTTTTGAAAAATCATAACTTTTAAAGCTCATCTGTATTTAAAAATGATAACAGCTTTCCCACCAAGAGAAGACTACCAGTTGCAAGAAGCTGATTATGAGCAGCTCCTCTGAGTAATGCAGGAACACCAATCAACTTGTATGAGGGCTTCACAAGGTTTTTAACATCTGAAGAACACCAATATAAGGCATCATTGACAGAAGGACATAGAATACTAACAGCCTGCATTGTATTTCTTCGAATTGACTTATACTGACATTCAGAAATTTCCTGATGAAGGTTATACCACACAGTCTGCATATCTCTGCAATGTTCCATATTCTCCAGGGTGGCTAATTCTTTGAGATCTAGTCAAGATATTAAGAATAAAATAAAAGTTTTAGTAGACATTCTAATTACATTCTATATTCAAATATCACAAAGGTCAAATTTGTCTTTATTCTTCCCAAGATTAAAAGAAAGGGAGTCGCATTAGGGCCAATTTCATTTTATTGACTTTGGGAGCTGGAGTCCCAAAGGTAGTTAGAAGTTGTCTTTGATTTCCTTCTGGTAACTCCAGCAAAGTCATTGGGGTCATGCCTTCTCCACCACCACCCCCTGCCATTTCTTTAGAAATCATCAATGAAGTAAAGAGGGGGAGTCTTGTTGTACAAGTAACTACCCAAAGTAGATGCAGTTCCAGGAATTCACAAGACTGAAAAGTGCTTATGACATACTTGAGAAACAGAGAAAGAGAGAATAAAAGAAAGAGCCAAAAATAGCAAGCGAGAGATGCACAGATTCCATGAGCAGAGCAAATGAAAACATCTATCAATAGGAAGTTGACAACTTAGTCTTTTTTCATCTGTACAATGACATAATTACTTCACATATCACAACAACCACCACAAACAAACAACACATATCAAAACTTACACTGCAATAAATACTAAGCCCAGCAATATTACTTTTTAACATAATTATCTATGCGAAGTCACTATCCCTGGGTGATTGGAGGGAGATGGCAGGGTGGAGGGGAGATGGCAGGGTGGAGGGGAGATGGCAGGGTGGAGGGGAGATGGCAGG
>NC_068981.1:81586563-81591514 GCF_001194135.2 Octopus bimaculoides | reverse complement strand
GATGGCATGGTGGAGGGGAGATGGCAGGGTGGAGGGGAGATGGCAGGGTGGAGGGGAGATGGCAGGGTGGAGGGGAGATGGCAGGGTGGAGGGGAGATGAGAGGGGAGGGGAGATGGGAAGGGAAGGGGAGGAGAGAGTAAAAATAGCAAGTACTGAAGGAATTTTAAATGGTATTAAACACTTACCTTCAATAACTTTAGGATTATGTTGAAGATTCGGCAGGAAAATTACAACATCAAATGAACATTCCTGATTATAACAAAAATAGAAAAATATGACAATATCATTCGTAACAAAATATTAATTCTTTTACCATTAAAATTTTTAAAGTCTTTTATTTGTTCTTAATAAACTAATACAAGAGGAACATCACAAAATGTGGTTGTTTCTTACCTTCACATATGCCTATATGTTCACAAACTATGACGTTTGAAATTGTAATCTATGCAAAGTCATGCTCTGCATCAAGAACATCTTAGTTTGCCCTATGTAGTTTTCTCCACATTCTGAACATATTCTATAAATTAGATTTTCAAATGCACAGATTAAGATATTTTTCCCATTTTGAAGAGCTGTCTTTGTTTACAACAGATCTCCAACATTTATACCACAGTTGGATCATTTGCCTTTTTTCACTGTTGGTTCTATTGTGTGTGGTTTGGCCTTTGCTAATATTTTTTTCCATGACTTCAGCAATCTTTTGCTTTTAATAAATGTTATATGTTTGAAAACTTTAATTCATTCTAACACCTGTTTCTTGAAGATTTCTATGCTTTGGATTGAGGGGAACATGCATGTTTGGAAGGGAATCCCACTTTCTACAGTTAATAGAGTGAATGGGATCCCACTTTCTACAGTTAATAGAGTTAATGTGCAATTCACCAGAGAGGGGAAGAAGTTCACATCACCGCACTTAGGTCAACCAGGGCCTTCTGACAGGATCCATCACTTTAAGAGACGTGTGGAAGGTAATCCTCATTGCAAGGCCTCTGACATAGCAGAACAAGTTGATGTCAGTCCCATAACAGCTGCCAGGTATCTTCACAAACTTGGCTACTATGGTAGAGCAGTAAGAAGGAAGCCACTTGTTCAACCAGCTAATATCAAGTGGAGAAAAGATTGGGCCAGTGAGATGGTGAACAGGCCACTAGCATCTTGGGACACTGTCATGTTTCTCTGATGACTCCAAATTTGCTGTATTTTCTGACAGTGGTTAAGTGTGGGTCTGAAGACTCAGATCACGTCTTTAATAGGTGATTCCACCATACAATACTAATGATTGTTTCTGTTGTGTCAACATATTCAGATGCAGAATATATCAGTCAAATTAATATATCCAAAAATATATGTTATGCTTTTACTCTTTTACTTGTTTCAGTCATTTGACTGCGGCCATGCTGGAGCACAGCCTTTAGTTGAGCAAATCAACCCCAGGACTCATTCTTTGGAAGCCTAGTACTTATTCTATCGGTCTCTTTTGACGAACTGCTAAGTTACGGGGATGTAAACACACCAGCATCGGTTGTCAAGCGATGTTGGGGGGACAAACACAGACACACAAACATATACACACACACATACATATATATATATATATATATATATATATATATACGACAGGCTTCTTTCAGTTTCTGTCTACCAAATCCACTCACAAGGCTTTGGTCAGCCCAAGGCTATAGTAGAAGACACTTGCCCAAGGTGCCACGCAGTGGGACTGAACCCGGAACCATGTGGTTGGTAAGCAAGCTACTTACCACACAGCCACTCCTGCGCCTCAACATTATTAAGGCAATCCTAAGTGGTAAAGATATGTCCTTTAAAGATGTATCCATAAATACTTTCTCCATTTCAAAGATAATCTGCCATAAGCATTCTTAAATGAAATAATGAAACATTGAGTGCTTTATTGATATATGCCTGGATCGTTAATCCCTTTTACATTATATAATCTATTATTTTCTATTACGAATGGAGTGAATCCTTACACTTGTGCTTTTAACACTAGAAATAACAGCCAAATATCCATCAGACTACACCTAACAACTTAAAAATTTAAAAGAGATGTTGTCATTGTGGCTGAATCAGAGACAATGTTCACAACTGTCACACTTCTGATCCTGTGTCCGCTCAAAAATAAAGCTGAGTTAGGGCTAAACAAGAGTAACAATTTACCTTTAAAATAGAGAGGAGATTTTTCACTTTCCTTCCTCCAGTCACAGTGAACATCAAAACACGGATCATCTTTGTACTTGATCTGTTGAGGAAAAACACCACTAAGTTATGATCTCTGGATTAAGTAAATACTTTGATACAAAGTAAAAAGAAAGAGAGGGAGTAAAAAAAAGGAACAAAGAACAGTATTCAAATGATGTGAAATATGAATTTATCGAATAGCTAAAGTTCAAGCATATTTTATTGATGGCAGCATTAATCCATATCTGAGTATTAGATCTGAAACCAGTGATTGAGCTTGTGCCAGTGCCTGAAGTGACTGCCCAGGTCAAAGGTGGTATAGAAGAGCTTTATTGCAGGCGAAGTTGGCCTCAGGCAACAGACCATGCAAAACCTCCAAATTCCATTTTCAGGACCAGTTCAAGACCACTCTCTTCTGCTGTTCCATTGACCCAAATACCTGGGAGACAGTTGCCAAGGACTGCCCAAAGTGGCAGCATGTCATCATTTAGGGAATAGACATGATGGAAAATAACAGGCAGAGATCAAACACCAAAGATGCAAAGAGTAACATTAGATCAACAAATATCTAAGTTTCATGAAGCTGTATAGTCTTGTGGTGTGTACGTTGCATTCAAGATTGTAATAATAATATGGATTTCATTCTTGGACTGGGCTGCACATTTTTTCATTGAACATGGTACTTCATTTCACAATGCTCCAACCTACTCAGCTGAAATGAGTGGCACCAAGTCCCCTCTTCTTTGACATTTCATTCTGTTATGGGCAAGAGGGCCAAGAAAGTGTCTAGATCTGCTCATAACTTAGATAACTTAGATTGGTTTCTGCCATTATCAGCCCAGGCCATGACTAACTCAATTGCACCACCTAGAAAAGTGTTTTAGTTAATTATTTCGGGACACTAAGGACCATTCAAGCAGAGAGTTGTTGTTGGTTGAGATGTATCCAGGTGTAGGTGGTTTATCCAGTATATCCTGGAAGAATTTGTCCAGGTACTGTTTGAAAGTCGTGGGGTCTTTTTCTACTTTAATTTCTTTTGGGATAACATTGAAAAGTGCAGGACCATTTGCCGTGAAGAAATTGTGTCGCAATGTTCTTATGTGATGCGATCTCAACCTTTGTAGGGGACGCATTGCACAAGGGCCTAGTCTTGGGTGAATTGTAAATATAATACCGATATCATTTGGATAATATTGGTGGAATATTTTCCACATAATGCAAATAATGTATCGCTCACGGTGACGTTGCAGACAATAGAGCTTTAGCTGTTTAAGACGAGCCTAATAATCAAGTCCCATCATGCTATTTATTTTTTTTGTGATTGATTTTTGTGGTGCTTTGATCCTCATTATGTCTTGTTTTGTGTAGGGGGACCACAATGGGCAGCAGTATTCAAGGTGGGGCCTAGCAAATGTGGAGAAGAGGAGGATGATGATTTCATGATCCCTAGATTGAAAAGTTCTGAGGATCCATGAGTACATTCTGCAGGCAACAGCAACTTTTTTCTTGATGTGCACATTCCAGCTAGGGTTGCTGTCGACAGTTACACCCAAGTCTCTGATATTATCCGACAGTTCAAGTAGGTCTCCCGACAGTAGAGTATATGGTTGTTTGAGTATGCCCTCTTTTCCAAAGTGGATGAGCTCAAATTTTTCCTTGTTTAACTGCAAATTGCATTTTTCTGCCCACTGGGTGACTGCGCATAGGTTTGATTGAAGCATCATTCGATCATATGCTCCCTTAATGCTCAAGATGTTATTAAATTATTTATATCTTCATATCATCAAAACAATTTAATAACATCTAGAACGCTTGTCTCCATTTTCAATGTCTCCTATATATATATGTATATGCATGTATATTCCAATGAAAAGAAGAATTCTTTAGCACATCTTTAATTATAAGTTACAACTGTTTCCTTACCATCTCCATTTGCAACACCAGTTTACATGAATATTCAAAAAAAAAAAAATCATGTAATATTTGTGGTTTTAGACATTGGAGAGGCACTTCCTCAGACTTGCATCAAAGGCATGCTATTACATTGTGTGTCTATCAGACCTTGTTGATAGGAAAATATTCGGAGGAAATAAGAATAAAAAATTAAAAGTGTGTATGTGGGACAAGAATGTGGAGAAGATATTGTGTGGGGATGGAGTGATTAAAAGGGTGGATACATATAATGAAAGAAGGGGAAAAGGGAAGGAGGGAGAGGAAAACATATAGAAGACAAAAGAGAAGATGATGATGATGATGATACAGTGGGTAGTGGTACATATAGCAAAACAGTTTATCTAGACTCTGACATCTTTACAGGGGACCATTCCACAAGGTAAAGAAAGGCTACAAGAGGGGTCAAGTTGAGTGTGTATAGAGGCAGTTACACAGATAAACATCATCATCATCATCGCTTAACGTCCGCTTTCCATGCTAGCATGGGTTTGACGATTTGACTGAGGACTGGTGAAACCAGATGGCTACACCAGACTCCAATCTGATTTGGCAGAGTTTCTACAGCTGGATACCCTTCCTAACGCCAACCACTCAGAGAGTGTAGTGGATGCTTTTACGTGTCACCCGCACGAAGGCCAGTCAGGCGGTACTGGCAACAGCCATGCTCAAAATGGTGTATTTTATGTGCCACCCGCACAAGAGCTGATCGGGTATGAAATACAAAATATGTATATATGTATCCATGCAAAATAAGAGAAAGCAAAAGGTGGAAACTTTCAGATGATGAATGTTTTAAGCATG
>NC_068981.1:81573743-81586422 GCF_001194135.2 Octopus bimaculoides | reverse complement strand
TATAAGTTCAACAACTGATGGACTACATTTACCTACCAACATTATTATGGATCTCCAAACCCCCAGAAACAGCTGTTGGACTTATAATTGCCTTTCTCTCTCTCTCCCCACCCCTATACACATACACACACACACACGACACACCTCTTACAGTTACTTTCAGCTAGCAGTGTTAGGATCAGGAAAGAAAAATGCACAAAAAGTTATTTGGCAAGAAAGGGTAGGAATAAAACAGTATAATACATAATGAAAAAAAGGATATATAAAATAATTTGATGAAACAGCACATTACTTCATACTACGTACTTGGATTTCATCTCTAGATTACATTGTTTCAGAAACCAGTCAGTACAGGCCTATCAAAATAGAGAGAGGGATACATGTCATATAAAGTTCTAATTACTGTTTTAGAGACTAAATTTTCTCCTAAAACAGAAATTCATACATTGGAATTGTGTTAATTTTGACAAATGTAGTTTGAAGGTGGAATGGAATAGAGTATTAAAATGGAAAGGAATGATGAGGATTTTAAAACAATCCAACAGTAATTTTAAAATAAAATAAGTTACATCAATGCCTAAATTGCTTTTCAGATTAGATTCATTTCCATTAGTCATTCTGGTATAATTCTAAACCTATTTTGATGCAGAAAACCCTGTCATTGTTGTCATAGGAATACAGTGACTTCTAAACTGCATGATGTCCTATTCTATACCTATAAATAAAAATAGAAATGCCATACTAGGTAACAGTTCAGACACATGTTCAACATATTTGGTCAAATATGCTAGGTATTTCAGAAACAATGAGATAAAAATTAGGTGTAGGAACAATTATATTTAATCTTTCACATTAATTTTTTCTGTTTTTCAGGTGGTCAGAATATGCATCAGAATAACTGAGCTTAGGCTTATATCATAGGAAATAGGACAGCAACAGTGATTTCTGCTTATGCATTACTGTTAGAACTGACAGACGAGAAAAGGACTGTTGCCACGAAGTTTCCAGCAGATTACCTCAAAATCTATAGACAAAACAAGGTTCTAATAAAATAGAGAATGATATAGTGGTGGAGATGTACTGTAGAGAAACAGAAAAACCAAGAGGCAGACTGGAAAAGGATGGAAGGAAGGAGAACACAAGAAACAATATTAGGTAGATTGAAGATAAACTAAACATCAGGTATACCTAGTAAGACGAGATGTTGAAAGTAAGAGATTAACCAATATTCTATGTTGTGAGAAACAAGCATGAGTTCTTTCTGGATTGTGAGGCAATGTGTCAGTGTAAATTGAGATGTTATTGTTGAAAAGTGTGTTACAGAGTATTAACATCACACTCACTATCATTGATGCTGAGAAGGAGGAGGTAAGGAAATGCTACTATGAGAGATTATTGTATAAGTAAAACACATGGAAGGGAGTCTCCAACCAGACACAATAGAGACACCTGATATTGAAGTTGATAACTATACAACTGAAAGGGCTTTTTATGGATATAACAGCTGGGAAAGCAACTAGACTATTGTAGCGTACTTCTCTCTCTCTCTCTCTCTTTCTGTGTGTGTTATATATACATGAATACGGACGTAGTGGGTAACAGCTAGCCTTCGGCCGCACTTTTGGACCCTGTTGTGTCCACCACTCTGATTGGTTGGTATTGGCGCAGTTTGTCTCTTGTTCTATTGCGCGCCAAGATGCAACCCAACCAATCGCAGCCTTCAGATAAGGTCATGTGAGCCGACAGTATGTTATAAAAGCTATATTCTGATTAGCTGCACTGTAATGCTTTTTGCTACTTTCAGAACCTGACATATCAATTTAATGTCAACAAGATGAGAATTAATACTACATTCAGTGAAGAATTTAATATGGATGTAAGCGTCCATCAAGGCTGTTCTCAGCCACTTCTTGTTTATTATAGCTACTCAGGCATTAACAGAGAACTCCTGTATGCTAATGATCTGGTCCTCATAACCAAATTTTTCAATGACTTGCAAGAAAATTTCCAGATATAGAAGCAGGCCCAAAAGTAAACCTATTGAGGACAAAAAGTTTTACATATCAAATAAATATATAAAACTGACTTCGAGGAAGTAGCCATGCACAATATACAGAAAAGAAGTAGCTTGAAATAATTTTATGCTGTGTACCCCTGTAAAGTATGGTACACAAAAGATACAGTGTCTGACAAAAATAGACTTTGTATATAAAAGATGCATAGGCATAGTTAGTAGTTAGAATAGCCATCACATGAATTTTATCAACACTCCGAAAGTTCTCTAGAAGTAGTATACAACTTCTGTTAATTAGGTGTCATAATTAACGGTAGAGGCAGCTGCTGCAAAAGCATAATAGGTAGAATAGTAAAATTAGAACAGGGTGGAAAAAGTTCAAGGAAATATTACTTCTGCTGAGAAAAAAGGGCTACTCTCTCTTAAAAAAACAAAAGCCAGATTGTATGTTACATACACACAAAATAGGATACTTCATGGAAGCAAATTATGGCCACTGAAAGTAGAGATGTGCAAAGGTATGAATAAAATGATGTGAGGATACTCCACTGGATGTGTATAAACAATGAAGTCTTTCCTATCGTCCTTCACACATATCACACATCTGAAATAATGGTCTTCCCTTAGACAGCTGGTTAATCTGTGTTGTGTCGACGCCCCCAAGCGAAGAAGTAGGATCGTCCAAGACATATAAATAGAGGTAGTCTGACCGTGGTAGAGAGTTGAGTGACTGTTGAGTAGCAGTCGTGCAGCGGTTGAGTAGAGATCATCCGAAGGTGCTAGATAGCAGTAGCTTGAGACATAACAATCTGAATCCTTTTTTTCCCTTCAGCTCATCATATTCATCGTCATTATCCTTTAACATCTGTTAAAAGACAACAACCAGGGAAGTAGTGATGGAGACTGACTGAAACAGTTGAACCTCACAAAGATGATGATGGATTGCAACAAATGACAAAATACTGTGTGAGAGAAAACCTCTCTCATCCATACATACATAGTAAAATCAACATGAAAATAATTATGATGATGGTGGTTTAACCCTTTTGGTACCAACCCCACTTAGAACATCCTTAGTTCTATGATAGAAACTTACTGTTTTTAAATGAACTAAATTAAAAACCTCCCATCAAAATTTCACATGAAGTTATGTTCCAAACTCAATAACGACAAAATTATCTTACTAAATTCAATATTTTCAAAATTAGTTAAAAGAAAGGCAATGTATTTTAACAAAAATATGGTAATAAAAGGGTTAATGTTACAATAAAATGAAGTTTCTTCTTACTTTCATGCTCTCCTCAGTGTGAGCACCATCCAAGTAGAAACTCACTGATTCATGTTTTATAATTTGTAATCGACCAGGTATGTGACAGGTCTTAATTCCTGCAGAGAAAGGCAGCCAATGATTAGAATATGAATGTATTTCAACCTGCCATACCCAAGTCAATATTCTTAATATGAGATGCTTGATCATAACATTCTTACTGAACTCTGAATTATGTCATCAACTTTCCTAATCTTAAGAATAACTTTCCTAATCTCACAAGGAATTGGTCAGTTCAGAGCTATAAAAGATGACATGTCCAAGATGCTGAACCCCAAACTACAATGTTGCAAAACAAACTTCTCAACCATACATGTCTGCAACAATGAAAATCTTTCCAGGTAGAACATTTATTCATAAAAAGTATCTTTCAAAGAATTTTTCAGACATGTTCCCAACACTAAAATGTGAGAGCAGCATTGTTAGACTTAACCATAACTGAGAGATGAGAAAAGAGAGCTCTGTATAAGTACTGTATTTGATGGCATTATAAGACATACATTTTACCACCTCAAACCATCACCAAAGTCCCATATGCAAAAGATGGGCCACTCATAAGCTTTAACCTTTTAGCATTCAGATTACTTTGTCAAATGTAATACTTATTTATTAACAGTTTTGAATTAAATATGCATTATCTCATAGCTTTGGGGTTTTGATGATGTGATTGTTTCTTTTTAGAATAACATTGGAGAGTAAGTGTGAGATGTCAGATCTGGCCTGTTTAAACATGAATATTATTTACATTTGACAGATATTTGTCCTGATCTTATTTGTTGTTAACACGTTTCGGCTGATATACCCTCCAGCCTTCATCAGGTGACTTGGGGAAATTTCAAACCTGGGTTCTCATTCCTAAGGTATTTTTCGATGTTGTTGTTGTTATTATTATTATTATTATTCAAGTCACTGCCTGGAATCGAACTCAGAAACTTGGGGTTACTAGCCCGCGCTCTTAACCGCTACACCATATGCCGTAATAATAATAACATTGAAAAATACCTTAGGAATGAGACCCCATGTTCGAAATTTCCCCAAGTCACCTGATGAAGGCTGGAGGGTATATTAGCCGAAACGTGTTAACAACAAACAAGATGAGGACAAATGTATGTCAAATATAAATAATGTACATAATTCCTCATCTCTTAAATATAGAACTGTATGAAACATGAATGTTCATATTTTTTTAATGTCCATTTTCTAGGAGAACATGAATTGGACAAAAGACTTATTTCAGGCAGTATTTTATGGTCAGGTGTTCTTGTTGCCAAGCCTTTATCTATTTTTCAAATAAAGGATTTTTCTTATTCCATAGATTTTTGAATAAAACAAAGCAGCAGATCATAATGTCTACAACAAATGCAAATACAATATTAATGTTTTTTGGCTCAGTCAATGACAAGCAATGCTGTAAGATATCAATAACTGAACACACACACACACACACACACACACACACACACACACACACATGCATGCATACATGTGCAATGAGCTTCCATACATTTTCTGTATAGCAGATTCACTCACAAGGCATTGGTCAACTCAAAACTATAGTAGAAAACGTGTGTGTGTGTGCATGTATCCAAGCATGTGTGTGTGAGTGGACATCTGCTTTCCAAGCTGGCAGGAGTTGGAAAAGTTATCACATCCAGTCAGTTCTTACTAGGAGTTACTGCTTGTAAAGATTAGTGCTCACATGTGTTGCTTAGCTTAGTTTCAAAAGTATTCAGTGTCATAAGGTGTGTAGATTAAAGAAGGAAATACAAGGAACAATAACAGAAACTTGCAGATAATAAAATATTTACTAATAGTGGGATTCTATCAGTTCAGTACAGTAATAGTTAACTATTGATTTGATTGCAACCTCAAGCCTTTAACAGCTTATTCAACCAGTTGAATAAGTCATTAATAGTGAAATTTGAGCTCCAAGTTAAGTCAGTATTATCGCTATACATTGTCATCATCATTGTCATTTAACATCTTTTTTTTTCCATATTGGCATAGGTTGGACAGTTTGACAGGAGCTGGCAAGTCAGCTCTACCATCCATTTTGGCCTGGTTCCTACAGCTAGATTCCCTTCCTAATGCCAACCACTTTACAGAATGTACTGGGTGCTTTTTATGTGGTAACAACATCAGAAAAATTGCCAAGTAACTCACAAGAAAGACCCCTCAACTGAGGTAGATGAAATACTGAGGGAGATGGCTTTGTGTCAGGTGATGAAGAGGTAAAAATCTGATAGGGAGACAAGAACATGTGTCTTGCTATAGAGGAGATAAATATCTGCTTCAGATGGAAAGAGAGAAAAGAGAAAAGATGACAGTGATGAGATGTCATGGTGTATCCACAAAATACAATAAGGTGAATATAAAAAAAATGGTAAGTAGGATTGGAGAGGGACTGTGGGTAGGTAAGTTTATGAGAGTGCAAACAGAGTGGCAGGTGGATAAAGTTGAGAACAGAGGTGTATGAAATGAATGGTGATCACTAGTGAAGGAATGGTCAGTCATAGATATCAGTTTGGAGTGGGCAAAATGGAAGTAGTAGGAGTGGATCAAAGAGGTAAAAGTGGCAGTACAGATGATGTGAAGTGTGTGGAGGTGGAGTGCAAAAGAAAGAGATATCCAGAGCCAGGGATGAGAACAAAAGAGAGAGGGTAATGATAACTGGGCAGAGGGATGAAAGAAGAATGGTAAGAAGGGAGGCTGGGGGAGGATGGCAGGGAACAGGCAAGAGGTAAGGGATTAGTGATAGGGCTGAGATATATGTTTTATGCAAAACAGGATGCTAATCAGAAGAACTAAAATCAATAAATATCCAGGCAACAGCGCAACTAGTTTGATTGGCTATTGCCATCTAATCAAGATTGTCTACTTTTGTTTGTCCTATAGAAGGAGGAAGCAGTTAAGTGCAACTTAGAAAAAAATGCTATGAACAACAGGCACTAATTTTACATCCCATTCACTGGTATATGTACTTCTTAACTGTTTAATTGTAGGGGTGCTTACTTACTTACCCACTCACCCTGTCCAATTTTCCATATCACTTCACTTATATTCACCTTCATGTAATTTGAGGGTACACCTTGACACATCACAACCACAATCTCTTACTTTCACAGACACCTGTAACTGACTCTTTATCATACTTTAACCTCCCACCATATGGTATAAAGCCACCTTCCTCAAATCTACACCCACTCAGCTGAGAGGTCTTGTCTTGCGAATTACTTGGTGACCTCAGTGATGCTGGTGCCACATGAAAAGCACTCACTACACTCTCTAAAGTGGTTGGCATTAAGAAGTATATTGAGTTGTAGAAATCATGCCAAGCAAATATTGGGGCTTGCTGGAGTCCTCTGGCTTGCCGGCTCCAATCAAACCATCCAACCTACACCAACATGGAAAATAGACATTAAATGATTATGAGGAAGATGATGATGGTGGTGATGGTGGTGGTGGTGGTGGTGGTGGTGTTGAATGCTTGATAAAATTACAGTTTTTTTTTCTTTAAGGATTTGACTTTGAAGAGTAAAATTGGAAATTAAAAGTTTCATCAACTGTAGCTGTGATAATGCATTCTGTTGATTATGGTATATTGCATCTGGACTTTCGAATCAATGATTGACAAGACAAAAATAACATTTACCTCTAATGAATTTGGAGAAATCTGGAAAATCAAAATCAAGAACTGGTAGGTTTGTTGACCCTGATTGGATATTGCAATCATTAAACCACTGTTTCCGACAGTTCTCTGATAAGATTAGAGATAAAAGAGAGGATATCAGATTATATAAGGGTAAAATGAGTCAGATGGTTATCTTCTAGTTTCAATTAAAGAAGACCACTAACACCAACATTTCAACATACAAGTAAACAAGAAAGCCTTTTCCAAGAAGCAGGTCACTTTAGACATGACTCGTCATCAGGCAGGCTACTCTACTAAAAAAAATTCAAGGTATATTATCATTAGACATGCCATTCAGAAAGTCCTGAAAAAAACACACGTTTGACCATGACTGCTTTAACCCTTTAGTGTTCAGATTAATCTGTCAAATGTAATGGCTATTTGTTCACATTATTTTGACTTATTGAAGTTCAAGAGGGGTGTCCACAATATTTGCTTGTAACTTTGTTAATTTTTTACATACAGATTTGAAATTTTGTCAATGGGTGCTTATATACCATTGGTTTATAGTTATGTAATTTTAGCTGATCTTTCAGATTAAATTTGACTTTCATTATCAAAATCTTCCTTGTCCGATGAAGATTCATAAATATCAATATCAGATTCATCTGAAGACAAATGACTTTTCATTTATGTTTTATACATCATCAAGAGTAAAACCTTCAAAGTTGGAATTGGTACTTGCTGACACCATATCATTAAAAACTAAGATATACACTTCTCTTCAAACATTGAAAAAAACCAAGAAGTCTCAAAAGTATTTTTACTTTTGGCCAGTCTGAACACTAAAGGGTTAAATAGTTATTTGATCTACTGGGAATGGCAACCAAGTCTCCCTTGGTACAACCTAAAAAAAAATTGGCAAGACAGGATGGTCATAGTTGATATGCTTTTGATCTAAGTCTATTTGACCTACAAATTTCAGATATGATTTAAGTTCTTGCTTATTTTGTACCTTGTCATTTAATTTTAGTGAACACCGTTAGATCAACAATTGCTTTTTATCCTTCTGAGGTAGAAAAAATACATACCACCAACATAGTAATATGCATTTTTTACATGGCTTAATCACAGAAGGAAAAGCAGTATACATAACATTTTACAGGCTTCCAATAAAAACACCAAAGTGCCACATGGTAATGTTAATTTGTATAATAGATTAAGTCTACCACTCAAATAAGTAGAAATAATATTAAAATAGACTGTCTGACTGATACATTTGTTTAAGCTCTACTCACTTGTCATTGTTTTAATGTTCCTCATTCAATGCTAACATAGGTCAGATGAAATTCATTAAGGCAGTTTTTCTATGGTGGGATGCTCTTCCTGTCAACAAAACCTCAATTGTTTCCAAGCAAAATAATATTTTCTCTAGTTCTTCAGACATAAGCAGCACAAAGTTTTCATAAGAGATTGCAAACAAACAATACAGCTTATACACTGGTGATCTTTGTTTAGAATTAGCATGCAATATCAAGACAAGGAGAGACAAATAAACACGTTTGATGGAGTCCTTTCAATTTCCATCTACTAAATTTGCACACAAGGAACAGGTCAGCCCAGAGTTATAGAAAGCACTTGCTCGAGATGCTGTGCAATTGGACTGAACAAGATGATTGCAAAGTGAACTTCTTAAATCCCTAACCACTAGTAAATTAGAAATCTACCACCTTGTATTGATACCAGACATCAATAATACCAATACATGGAAATAAGATGGCAAGTTGGCAGAATTCTTAGCAAGACAGGCAAAATGCTTAGTGGTATTTCTTCTGACTTTACGTTCTGAGTTCAAATGCCATCAGGGTTGACTTTGCCTTTCAAAGGTGACTTTCAGAGTCGACTTTGCCTTTCAGTGTATGGCAGTCAATGTAATTGGCTTACCCCTTCCCCAGAAATTGCTGGCCTTGTGCCAAAATTTGAAACCACTGTCACTGCATTAAAATACTCCAATAACATTTTTAAAAAAAACATCTAAAATAGCAAAAATCATTAATCCATCATTAATCTACAAGAAAGTCATGATATAAATAAGCAGGATAATTTTTTTTTTTTTACCTTGATCGTGGTCACTTAGCCATATTCGAGCCAACTGGATTGCTAATGATATATTCAAAAGTTGAAATGGTTCATAATTGGTTGTGTCATTGTTTAAACCAGGTACATTTCCTGATACAGTGTACAGTGGATTCTGCAAGAATAACAAAATAAAATGAGATTCATGGATTTTCTTTTTTTTCACATACCAAGGTCTTGTGGCAGTGTAAATGCTGACAATCTGTCACACACACACACACACATACATATATATATATATATATATATACGATGGGTTTCTTTTAGTTCCCATCTACAAAATCCACTCACAAGGCTTTGGTCGGTCCAAGACTACAGTAGAA
The DNA here is from genome assembly GCF_001194135.2 of Octopus bimaculoides. Lineage (NCBI taxonomy): Eukaryota > Metazoa > Mollusca > Cephalopoda > Octopoda > Octopodidae > Octopus > Octopus bimaculoides. Next base: position 81,576,991 of record NC_068981.1, on the reverse strand, counting down.
GACACTCGCTCAAGGTGCCACACAGTGGAACTGAACCCAGAACCATGTGGTTGGGAAGCAAGCCTCTTACCACACAGCCATGTGAGAAATATCTCAAAAGTTTCCTCTCTTCAAATAGAATTAGCTACATCTTGGAAAACATAAATACATCCATTAAGTCAATAAATCTTACATATAGGTACAGTTACAGCTGTGTGGTAAGTAGCTTGCTTCCCAACCACATGGTTCTGGGTTCAGTCCCACTGCGCAACACCTTCGGCAAATGCCTTCTACTATAGCCTCAGGCTAGCCAAAAACCTTGTGAGTGGATTTGGTACACAGAAACTGAAAGAAGCCCATCATATACGTGTGTGTGTGTCTTTGTGTCCTTGTTTATCTCCTTCCACTACCTGACAACTAATGCTGGTGTGTTTACGTCCCCATAACTTGGCAATTCAGCAAAAGAGATCAAAAGAATAAATATCAGGTTTTAAAAAAATAAGTACTGGGGTCAATTCATTCAACTAAAAATTATTCAAGGTGGTGCCCCAGTATGGCCACAGTCAAATGACTGAAACAAGATGCACACATATATTATAAAAATACATCCTAATAACACACATACATATATACATCATATAAACATCATAGTTATGCCTGGTTAACTTAACCAAATCCTAAAAAAACAGCCCTCAAAATTATTGGAGGTAAACACTCGGGATTACCAAAGGCAAACACTCGGAATTATCAAAGGTAAACATTCGACATTATCAGAGGTAACACTTGACATTTATTATCAGAGGCAAACAATTGGGAGTATCAGAGGTAAACACTCGTATTAACAGAGGTAAGCACTCAAAATTACAAGAAGCAAACACTTGAAATTACCAGAAGGAAACGCTCGCGGTTACCGGAGGCAAACACTCGCAGCTACCGGAGGCAAACACTTGCAGTTACTGGAGGCAAACGCTCGCGGCTACCGGAGGCAAATGCTCACGATTACCAGAGGCAAACGGGTGTGGCTACAGAGGTAAACGGGCGCAGTTTCCAGAGGCAAACGGCTGCGGTTTTTGGAGGCAAACGGACGCGGTTACCGGAAGCAAACGCTCGTGGTTACCGGGGGCAAAAAATAATAAATAAATAAAAAAAATTTTAAAAAACGCTCGTGGTTACCAGAGGCAAACGGCCACGGTTACCAGAGGCAAACAGTCGCAGTTACCAGAGGCAAACGACCGTGGTTACCAGAGGCAAACACTCATGGTTATCAAAGGTAAACACCCATAGTTACCAAAGATAAACACTCACAGTTACCAGAGGTAAACACTCACGGTTACCAGAGGTAAACACTCACGGTTACCAGAGGTAAACACTCACGGTTACCAGAGGTAAACACTCACGGTTACCAGAGGTAAACACTCACAGTTACCAGAGGTAAACACTTGCAGTTACCAGAGGTAAACACTTGCAGTTATCAAAAGGAAACACTCGCAGTTATCAAAAGTAAACACTCGCAGTTATCAAAAGTAAACACTCAAGGTTATCAAAAGTAAACACTCGCAGTTATCAAAAGTAAACACTCGCAGTTATCAAAGGTAAACACAGTTACCAAAGGTAAACACAGTTACCAAAGGTAAACACAGTTACCAAAGGTAAACACTCACAGTTACCAAAGGTAAACACTCATGGTTATCAAAAGTAAACACCCAAAGTTATCAAAGGTAAACACTCATGGTTATCAGAGGTAATCATTTGTGGTTATCAAAAGTAAACACTGTCAGTTATCAAAGTAAACACTCAGTTGCCAAAGGTAAACACTCATGGTTATCAGAGGTAATCATCTGTGGTTATCAAAAGTAAACACTGTCAGTTATCAAAGTAAACACTCAGTTGCCAAAGGTAAACACTCATGGTTACCAAAGGTAAACACTCACGGCTATCAAAGGTAAACACTCATGATTATCAAAGGTAAACACCCAAAGTTATCACAGGTAAACACTCACAGTTAATCAAAGGTAAATACTCACAGTTATCAAAGGTAAACATTCACTAAATCAAACTTACGTTTTGCGCTTGTGCTCTTTCAATGAGAACATTCATTGCCTTCTGATGTTGAGGTTGAGTAATAGCTGGAACTTGATGCTATAAGATGATTAAAAGAAATAAAATACAATCAACAATAAGTGTTACACAGTAAGAAGCATAACATTCCCCACTGGTACCTTTTCTCCCAATCATCTGCCATCCATTATGATATTCTAGTTTGTATGCATGACCATGTTGTGTCTCCATAGGCAGATAACATTGTGGATCCTCTCTCTTTATTACAGATATGGTTGGATTTTGGTTTTTGTGTAAGAGGATCTTCCACACTGAGAGGTTACATCTTCAATCTGAGATATTACTTGAGAAGTATTTCAAAATGTTTGCTGTATTCAAAAATAATTAGCTACACCATTGTAAACATAAATACAAACACCACATCAATATATCCTACATATACACATAAATATACTACAAAAGTACATCCTAGTTATACACACACATATACATCATAGTTATACATACATAGATTTCATCACTGCATCCTAGTTACAGGCAGTTTAGGATAAATTTGACAGTTTGCGTAAAAGGAAAAGTGTTGTGATGAGAGTTACAACACCCCCACACCCCTGCATTAGACAGACTGGTCCAAGTAAAATCATTATCATCATCTTCATCATTTAACATCCGTTTTCCATGCTGGCATGGGTTGGACGATTTGACTGAGGTCTGGAAAGCCAGCGGCTGCACCAGGCTCCAATCTTATTTGGCAATGTTTCTACAGCTGGATGTCCTTCCTAACACCAACCACTCCGAGAGTGTAGTGGGTGCTTTTTAAATGCCACCAGCAGAGAAGCCAGTTAGGTGGCCCTGGCACCAATTATTTTCAAATAGTGCTTTTTACATGCAACAGGTACGGGAACCAGTCAGGGGGCATTAGCATCAACCACATTCAGATGATGCTTTTTACATGCCACTAGCATGGGTGCCAGTCAGGCGGACCTGGCATCAACTACATTCGGATGGTGCTTTTTATGTGCCACCAGCACGGGAGCCAGTCGGGGGGCACTGGCATCAACCACGTTTGGCTGGTGCTTTTTACATGCCACCAACACGAGAGCCAGTCAGGCAAACCTGGCATCATCAATGTCACTCTGTTGCTTCCATTAAATATTAAAAATTTATTTACATACATACATACATATATATATATATATATATATATATAT
>NC_068981.1:81562161-81573733 GCF_001194135.2 Octopus bimaculoides | reverse complement strand
TATATATATATATATATATATATATATATACACACACACACACAAAGGATATCTTTCACTTTCTATCCACCAAATCCACTCACAAGGCTTTGGTCTACCCAGGGCTATAGTTGAAGACACTTGCCCAAGGTGCCACACAGTGGAACTAAACTCAGAACCAAACCATATGATTGAGTAATAATCTTCTTACATCAGAGCCACATCTGAAAAAATACTTCCTAACCACACAGCTATACACACATACACACACACATTACATGACTGTGTTCTAGTTATACACACACATAGTATCCTTCTTTCAAAATTAAAAAAGATTTTAAAAGACCGTCAGCATGATATACCTTGAAAATTCCTGCTTTCTGCCAAGCAATCTCATCAAGAGTTGATCCCAAAATGTGTTCATGATCATAATCCAGTAGAGAGATGCCACAAACCACAGCTGTGTTTATGAAATTTGTAGAGTCATACTGGCCACCAATACCAACTTCTATTATAGCAACATCAACTGGTTCTTTCAGGAATACATATAATGCCATTAAAGTCAAAAATTGAAAATAATGAGGCATATCACTGATTGCTCCGTTTTTCTATGAGAAACAGAATATATATATAAGAAGCTTTATTTGGAACATGGATGAGAGTTAGATGGATGGATAGAGAGAGAAGACAAAGTGAGAGAAAGAAGGAGGACAAAATGAGAGGGAGAGTGAGGGCAAAGTAAGAGAGAGGGAGGGAAAAATGAGAGAGAAACAAAACAGAGAGAGAGAGGGAGAATAAAGTGAAAGAGCAAGAAGATAAAGTAAGAGAGAAAGAGAAGACAAAGTGGGAGAGAGAGAGAGAAGACAAAGTGGGAGAGAGAGAGAAAACAAAGTGGGAGAGAGATAGAGAAAACAAAGTGGGAGAGAGAGAGAGAGAGAAGACAAAGTGAAACAAAGGCAGTATATGTTAACAGAAATATGGTAAGAAAAAGGTTAAATAATCCTTTTTGCTACAGGCACAAGGCCTGAAATCTTGGGGAATGAAGTTAAGTTGATTATATCAACCATAGTGCTCAGCTGGTACTTATTCTATTGCTCCCAAAAGGACGAACAGAAAAGCTAAAGTCAGCATCATTTACACTCAGAACATAAAAACGGTGTGATAACTATCTTATCAGTGCACTGCCTTAATAAAAATAATAATCATAATAATAATCCTAATCCTTTGCACTATGAGCACAAGGCACGAAATTTTGGGGGAGGGGCTAGTCAATTACATAAACCTCAGTGTGTAACTGGTACTTATTTCACTGACTCCAAGAGCATGAACGGTAAAGTTGACCTCAGCAGAATTTGAACTTAGAATGTAAAGACAGAAGATATACTGCTAAGCATTTTGCCCAGCAGGCTAACAATTCTGCCAGCTCACTGCTTTAATAACTATAATGATAATAGTAATAATCTTTTCTACTATAAGTACAAGGTCTTAAATTTTGGAGAAAGGGGCTGGTTGATTATATCGACCCCAATATTCAACTGTTACTTATTTCATCGACCCCAAAAGGATGAAAGGCAAAGTCAACCTTGGTGGCATTTGAACTCAGAACATTTCACCGAGCAGGCTAATGATTCTGCCAGCTTGCTGCCTTAATAACTATAATGATAATAATAATAATTGTTTCTACTATAGGTACAAGGCCTTCAATTTGGGGGAAGAGAGATACTTGATTACACTGATCCCCAATGCTTAACTGATACCTATTCCATTGTCCCTGAAATGATGAAAGGCAAAGTTAACTTCAGTAGAATCTGAACTCAGAACGTAAAACTAGAAGAAATGTCAGTAAGCATTTTGAACAGTGGACTAAAGATTCTACAGCATCATCACCACCACCACTGACAAGAGTACTTGACTGGAAAAATAAAGTTCTAATCAAGTACTGGAACTGATTTAATTAACTAATTCCCATCCCTGCAAATCTCAGGCTTTCCCCTTATGCTAGAAACAAATATTATTTCTAATCTTAGATATACAGGCATGGTTGTGTGGTAAGAAGTCTGCTTCCCAACATAGCTTCACATAGTTTCAGGTTCAGCTCCAATGTATGGCACTAGGGAAAGTGTTTTCTACTATTGCCCTGGGGTCAACAAAAGCCTTGTGTTGATCCCCCACTACCAACCGACAATCAGTGTTGGTTTGTTTGCATCCCTATAACTTAGTGGTTCAGCAAGAGAGACCAATAGAATAAGTACCAGACTTTAAAAACTAAATACTGGGGTCAATTTTTTTCAATGTCAACCCTACAAGGTAGCACACCAGCACAGCTGCAGTACAATGACTTGACACAGGTAAAAGAGAAGAGATAAAAAAAAATACAATATTCCAAGAGTAAGGCAAGATGGTCATAACTGGAATGCCTTTGACCATAGGTTTGCTCAATCAGGACAAGCTAAAGAGGAGAGAATCCTAAACAACTTCAACTGCAGTTGTGAGGGTTGATACATCGGGATGTTATTATATGTAAGTAAAAGCAAATCACCATTGACTCATGCAGGCGGTCATAGACTTCAAAGAAATATCTGGAAAAAGTTGACTCTGAAAGACGGCGGCCATTAATTTGTATCCTTTCTCTTAAATCAACCAAGTGTGGTGAACTGAATCATCCAAAAGAGAAATGGTTAAATAAATAACAGAGGTTATCATCTCAGAAGTAAAACATGTTAAAACTTGGATGAAAGTTAAACAAACTCACATGAAAATTACTTATCGCATCAATAAATGTTATGATTCTTTGTTTAACTGGGAGAAAAGGTGATCACTAACACAACCTGATATATATATATTGTCTTTTTCTCTCTCTCTCTGTTTCACATGATCACACATATTGGCATAATATTTTGACAACAAAGATAAATAAAGGTATATTAAATACTATACAAAATAAGTTCTTGATTTTTCTTCACTTTGAGAGAAGATCCAACAAATGCTTTTGACAGAACAGCATATATAGGATAAAATCCCTTTACAGCAACCAGCCATGACATAATATATTTTAATTATATATTAATTATATTAATGTTTCCGTCTTTTTTATGTTAAATTATAATAAAAACAATTTTGCATTAAACTAAAGGATCACTCAATACTTTTTGTAGAGTATATTTTTATTATTCTTTAACAAGAACAGTATTGATCGTGACTTCGAAGTTTCAACTTGCCTAGCCTTCATTGGATTGATGAATGCTAAGCAGTTTTTAAATTAATTTGACTGAATCTAATTTAATTTCATTATGTATCGCAATCATGTAATTATATATCTGGTACTACTTATCATAATGAAACAGCTGTTGAGCACAATTAAAGCATGAACTATAATTGGAAATTTATGCTTTTTTGCTAAATATGATGCTCCTAAAAGACAGTTTTGGCCAGTTATGTATTTACATGCAAGTAGTCTTTGTAATAACCCATCAAAATTTAACTGAGCTCTTAAATAATCCCTCATCTCTTAAATATAGAACTATATACATTTATTTGTATAACACCTCTTCATAAAATCTGACCAGTGCTATAGGACATTAACCTTACTGACAAAATAATAACCCTGTTCAGGTCACACAAACAAAGTTGCTTTAATGTAAAGGTTACCAGAACATTCCAGTCTTGTATCCACAGTTCCGCAAGATACTCTCTGTGTAAGCACATGTTGAACCCTTTCCTTTTGTGCCAGCAACATGGACCACAGACAGCTGATCTAACTTTTCCATCTAAAAACATTAAAAAAAATAAGCAAGGATTACATAAGATTATATAATGAATATATATTAGTGTGTTTGGAAAGTAATTGTGTTTTATCAAAAGGGATATAAAAATGAATGTAAACTACTTTCATCTGAATAGTTTTAATCAAGAACATAATCACCATCAATCTCAACAACTGCAATCCAATGGGAAAGTAACTTTTTTTATGTCACAGTCAAAGAAACCTATTTCGTTTCCTGAAAAATTTTGAAAGACTGTTTTTAACTTCCTCTCTGTTTCTGAATGTTTTGCCTCTTATAAAATGTTCTAGTGATCAGAGCAGATGGAAATCCATAGGTGCTAAGTTAGGCGAGTATGGAGGACGTGGAAGAACTTCCCATCCTAATGATCTTAGTTTTTCTTGAGTTTGTTTTGAAGAGTATGGCCATACATTGCCTCCAACTAAACATGTGGAGTCCATTGTAGTTTGTGTGTGTATGTGTATTCTTGCAATTTGTCACTGGATATCTGTTTCCTTCTCATTTTTTTGTTTTGTGTTACGTTGCATTCACTGACAATACTGGTAAATTGGTAGCATTGAGCAATGTCTAATGATAATAATGTGGCTTTTTAAAATGAGCTAGTGATGCAAATAGTTTTGTTTTGATATATTTATCTTGTTTTACTGTTGCCACCATATATCATGCAGGCAAATAACGTGATGCAGGGTTAAGGTTGGTTGTCTATTCAACTGTAGTCCCCGCAGCCATTAAGCTGACCCCCTTTTATCTGCAACAGCATATTTAACAATGTGCAACTAAGTACATTTAGATTTGTATCATTACAACAGTGTGTATGCAACAAAGAGAAAGAGAAAGAGAGAGAGAGAGAGGGGGAAAGAAAGCTTATTGTTGCTGTAAACTTGTGCAAAATCCGAATTGAAAAAGATCTCTAATCAAAGGTAACAAAGCCATGACTGACCATCCAGTCTGCTGGTTCATTTGATTGGGTTATCCAAGATGATTTTGTTTGCTGTAGTTTGTTTTAAAAGATAGTAGGGATATTTCACTGCTATTTCAAGCAGGTTGAGTGAGCACACAGAGGCACCCACAAAGCTAAATGCTGCTGACAACAAAAACAAAAAGTGAGATGCAATCAACCAACACAAGTGACATGTGACCAAACCAAAAGAGCAGATGACATATCATGTAAAAAAAAAAAGAAGACAATAGAAACAAAGACATTACAGTGATCACCTGTTACTTCTGTATTCATGTTGAACCATTGTTGTAATTTGTAATTGTAATGTTAGTTATTCATTAAATACATTTATAGTGAGAACAATAAAGCAAATAACTTAGGTCCATGCATCAATTTCTTTCATGATAGTGACTGGCATCAAGCTACTATAATGAAATGGGCACTAGCATACTTGACAAAGACAAGAAATTTTGAGTAATTTATATAATACAGATACTGATGAGAAATAAATTGATATAAATGACTAATTCTGGAAAAGACAACCCCAAAATTATACCCTCAGTGATAAAAAGCAAATCACTCTAAATGATCGCTCACACACCAAAAAAAACAAAATGGCAGGGAAGACAACTGTTACATTTTAATTAAAATTGATTAAATTTTGAAAGCAGAGTGAATTAATCAAGATTTGTTCTCTTCACCAACAGTGATTTTACATGAAAAAATACCTCTGGCTTTTTAGATCAAATATGCGACTTTATGTAACTTTGTGGTTAGGATATTAGGATCACAATCGTAAGGTCATGAGTTCAATTCCCAGTGATGCTCTGAGGTGTGTGAGGAGTTGAGGAAGAGGAGGATGGATGTGTGCTGTGTACGGGAGGTTAGGTGGAAGGTCAGGGTGCAAGATTTGTGGGGGTCAAGGGAAGAAGGTACAAGCTGTGAAGACAGGGAAATGGCAAGGGGACTGGGGTTGTGGGAGTTTTGGTGAAGGAAGAAATCTGTGAGAAGGTGGTGGAGGTCAGGAGAAAGAGTGACAGAGTGAAGAGAGTAGTATTAGCATTTGAGGAAGAAGTGGTGAGGGTGATTTGTGGGTATGGTCCGCAAAGTGGAAGAGGGATCGCCGAGAAAGAGCAGTTCTTTGATGAAATGGCGAGTGAGTGGGACTTACAAAAGGTGGATGAATTGGTTTTGGGCATGGGGGATTTTAATGGACATGTTGGGATCCAGGGCTTTGAGGATGTGCATGGGGGAAGCGGAATTGAGTTGAGAAATATGGAAGGAAGGATGCTGTTGGAGTTTTGCGATGAGAAGGAGTTGTGTGTGGCAAACATGTGCATTAGGAAAACAGTAAAGGAAGGTGACTTTCTGTGCAGGAGGGAATGAGGACAGAGTGATTTCGTGTTGGTTGACATGGTAAACAGAAAGTATCTCAGAGATGTGAAAACAATGCCAGGAGAATTGCAGCATAGACTGGTGGTTGCTGACTTGGATAAGAAGTTAAAAAGTATGTGAGAAAGGGAGCGGTTGAGAGGAGAAAGGTGTGGAAACTGAAGGAAGAAGAATTAAGAGCAAGGTTTGAGGAGAGAGTTGAGAAGTTGGTAAGCATTGATGCACCAGATTTGTGGAAGTCTTTTAAGGAAGAGTACTAAAGGCAGTTCTATATTTAAAAGATGAGAAATTATGTACATTATTTACAATTGACGGATATTTGTCCTCATCTTGTTTGTTGTTAACACATTTCAGCTGATATACCCTCCAGTCTTCACCAGGTGTCTTGGGGAAATTTCAAACCTGGGTTCTCATTCCTAAGATATTTTTTGATGTTATTATTATTATTATTATTCAGGTCACTGCCTGGAATCGAACTCTGAATCTTGAGGTTAGGAGCCCGCGCTCTTAACCACTATGCCACATGCCCGTGGGCACTAAAGGCATGTGACGAAGTGTGTGGCAGGACGAAAGGTAGGAGAGATTGAGGAGATACGTGGTGGTGGAACAAGGAGGGATGCGATAGTGAGGAAGAAGGAGGCACACAAAGCTTTATGTAATAATAGGATTGAGCAAATGAAAGCCAGGTATAATAACATGAAGAGTCATGGTAAGAGGATGGCTGCGAAATCTATGGAGAAGGAGGCTGAGGAGAATTTGAACGGGCTGGATGAAAACCGAGAGTGATTAGGTTTATGAAATCAATGGAAAAAGATGGAAGAGATGTTGAAGGAGGAAGATGTGAGAAGGAGTGATGGAAGGTTGAATTTTAGTAAGGACAGGGGAAGAGTTCAGAAAGAGTATATGAAGGGAATTATGAATGAGGACAATGAATGGGATCAGAGGGTGGTAGTTGCTGTGGTACAGGGGCCAGTGGAGAGGGTTAGTCAGGAAGAAATAGTGCAGGCAATGAAGGAAATGAAAACAGGAAAGGCAGCTGGTCCATCAGAAGTAAGTGTGGAAATAATAACTGCAAGTGGAAAGATAGGGATTGTTGTGATGATGGAGCTCTGCTGGGGCATGCTGGATGGAAGAGGAATGCCAGAGAGTGTAGTGGGTGCTTTTACGTGCCACCGGCACGAAGGCCAGTCAGGCAGTACTGGCAACAGCCATGCTCAAAATGGTGTATTTTACGTGCCACCTGCACAGGAGTCAGTCCAGCGGCACTGGCAACGATCTCACTGGAATGTCTTTACACGTGCCAGGAAGGCGACGCTGGGCACAGGTGCCATCACGATTTCGCTTTCCCCAACAAGTCTTCGAAAGCCGAGTTTCGTGTCCAATGAAGGAGCATCCCTTTCCAGTGTATAGATTTACTTATAGCAACAGCCCTTATTGTAATAATGTATCTTTTTAAAATTTATATACTTTAAAAAAATTATATACTTAGTATTAATTTTTTGCCATAATTGGTTTTACAGACTGGCTACTTGATAAAATCTTATATAGATTTTATCCTTATATTAAATATACATATATATATAAATATTGTGTGTGAGTGAGAGAGAGAGATTTTTGTAAATGAGTGATACCAACATATAGTGTTCTTCATTTCAAAGGATCCATGAAAGCACAGCCATCCATGGGGAAATGTTATTTTACTTGGAAATAGGTGAAGGTTAATAGTAGGAAGAGCATCTCACCATAAAAAACAAAAATTGCCTCAACAAATTCCATCTGACCCATGGAAGCTTCGAAATGTATAAGATGATGATGATAATGATGAAATCCTACTTCAATTGTTGAAATCAGATAGGTTAATGAAAATTTATCTGGAAAAACTGTCAGTGAATCAAGAGGTTACTTTCCTATAACACTCATGAAGACTATTTCTGATGAGGTAAAAAGAATGAAGTGAATCAAAATAACTCTTACTGTCATTCCTAAGCAGAGGAATTGCTTTTTGGTCTCTGTTACCTCATGATAGGCATGTTTTGTAGCTTTTTCTCGAACTGCCATGGCAGACCGCAAAGATTGCAATTTGGAACATGCATCCTGGTAAAAAAAAAGAAAAAAGTTCATGTGTGATTAAAACAAAGAAGTATTTTAAGAGAATAATCACAAGAATCTGCAGATTTAGTTATTTAGTAAGTCTACTGTTTATCCCTTTAGCATTTAAACCAGCTAAATCTGTCCAAAATATTCTTCCCGTCTTATGTTCAAACTGGCCAAATCTGACTTTTCACACCTGCCCTACAATGTCATTCAAAGAATAAATAATCACATTATCAAAACCTCAATGGTATGAATTAATGAGCATTACATTTAACAGAGTAATATGAATGTTAAGGTGTTATGTGTACATGTTTTATATGTTAAGATGAAAATCTGATAAAGTACACACATCTTTGATGTCCTATGTTACATTTCTAGCATTTATGCTAGCTAAATATTAACTATAATTCAACATATATGGAGACATTGTTACAAAATTTAAATAATTTTACATTTCACTGGTTACCTATAATTAAGTACATGTACTTATCTGATGCATTGGTACCTTTTGTTTAGTTCATTTCTTGTCTCTCAAGAGAAAAGCTGCAGAATATGAGTATTACTTACATCAACCTTTCATTACTGTATTTATTTTGAGATGTTCTGTGTTTCTTTCAATTAATTTTAAATATAACAAAGAATTTAGTATAATAACTTAGTCATCATTAAGCTAGTGTTAGGAACATAAATTGTGACTAAGGTTTGGTGGAAGATCTTAATTCAAAACTTATGAAAACAAGACATTTGCACTAGTTTCAGCCGGGTTGGTATCGAAAGGGTTAAATATTTCTAATGAAATCTTTTCCATTTAGCTTTGTTTCCAAGATCTTTCTGGCTCGCCTTTAACATTCTCTTTCATTTTACCTTTCAATTCCTTCTTTCATATCATTATCCTGCAACACTCATATACTTCACCTTATTTCAGAGAGCTAATCGCCATTGTTCAAGAACAGTGAACAAAAACTTGTATCATCTATTTTAAAAAATCTTCAACACTGTGCTGAGATTTGCCATGTAGATGGCTATAAATGTTTTTGTTGCTCTAGCTGATTTGTAACACATCCAAAACCTCCTTGATTGCATGGTTGAAAGAGTATCCAATCAGAAAATCTTTAACTCATTAGCAATCAAATTATTCTATCAAACATAAGACTTATTTATTCACATTGTTTTGAATTAATCCTGTATTATCTCATAGCTTTGAGACTTTGATAATGTGCTTGCTTATTTTTAGAATGACATTGTCAAGGAAGCACATGAAGTTAGATCAAACTAGTTTTAACACAAAAAAGGAAAAATATTTGGGTCTGGTATGACCAGTTCAAATTCTAACAGGGTAAAGAGTTTCTAGTCACCAACAGAATGAAACAAAGTTATGTACTTGTTCCAACAATTGTCTCACTGAGCTTGGCAGTCATGTTCCAAGAACTATCAACAATAAACAAACGGGATTAAAGAAAAGGTACTGTTTTGATAAAAAAAACTCATAAACTTCTCCAGGTTCCACCTACAAAACCTAACAAAAGACACAAAAATCATAAAACTTCAGTATGCAGATGATACGGCTTCATCAGCTCATACACAAGGAGAAGCAACAGTCAGTTAACAATATTACTTTGATTCGATCATCAATATCCAGAAAACTAAAGTGTTTGCAATACTGGAAGAATCAGGATAGGTTTAATGTAATCTTTATAACTTATGTTATTGCTTGTATCAGTTGGACAAATGCAGTACCTGTGGCTGTTGTATGTATGTTTTTTTGTTTTGTTTTGTTTTTTGGCCTTCTTAAGTCATGCCGACTCATAAGAGCCAGTTTCCTAGTTTCATGGCATATATATCCACCACCTGGACAGGTCACCAGGTCGCAGGATTTCTCATTTTTTGCTAGCTGAGTGGACTGGAGCAATGTGAAATGAAGTGTTTTGCTCAAGAACAAAACACATTGCCTGGTTCAGGAATCGAAACCACAAAATTTATGATCACAAGTCCAACACCCTAACCACTAAGCCATGCGTTTCCACTTGTGAGTCATTTTGATTTCTTTACTATGTCTTCTATATGTTCTCTAAATGGTGTCTTCTCTATGTATGTGTGTGTCATATGTTTATATTGTTGAGTGAGGTGGCTGATTATATTTGTCATTGTCCAGTAAGCACAGTCATAGCTGTGTGGTTAAGAAGCTTGCTTCCCAACTATGTGGTCTTGGGACAGTCTTCTAGTATAGTCCTGGACCAACTAAAGCTGTATGAGTGAATTTGGCAGAGGAAGACTGCAAGAGGCTCAATTGTGTGTGTGTGTGTGTGTGTGTGTGTACCTTTGTCTAGGTATCACATGATAGTTATAAACAAGAATCACCATCATACAAGTGATATTATTTGTTTCCAGTCCTCTGTGAAAAATGTGTCTGGCCAAGTGGGGATATTACCTTGCTTGAAAACAGGTGAGGATTGACAACAGTAAGAACAGCTGGCCATGGAAAATCAGCTTCAACAAATTCTGTCTGACATGCAAGCATGGAAAAGTAGATGTTGAATGGCAATGATAATGGTGATGGTGGTGGTGGTGGTATGGTGACGATGATGATTGTGTTACGTGGCTGGTAAGAAAGAAGACTGAATACTGTTTATTGTTATGGAGATAGGTTTCAAGATGACTGATGTGGGTGTTGAACTAAGGAATTGGAGAAAGGAGGAGGAAAACCTCAAGCAAAGTGAAAGCCACACCTAGAGCTGAGTGTGTGAAGACACAAGAAAACTCTAAATTGAGAACAATAGTTAGGACAGTGCTTGGCAGATGGTATTTTATGAGATAGTGGAAATGTTATCTCAAAACTGATTAAGCATTCTTAGTTGTAGTCACGTCCCTCACTTTCTGTAGAAAAAAAAAAAACAAGGCACAGGAGTGGCTGTGTGGTAAGTAGCTTGCTTACCAACCACATGGTTCCGGGTTCATTCCCACTGCGTGGCACCTTGGGCAAGTGTCTTCTACTATAGCCTCAGGCCGACCAAAGCCTTGTGAGTGGATTTGGACGGAAACTGAAAGAAGCCTGTCGTATATATGTGTAAGGAACGACCGTGTGAAATCAAATAAGGAGAAATGGTGAAGAATGGAAAAACAGAGGACTCCTTTTATTTAAACGTGTCACAAGGTCGAACACAAAATAATATATCATATGATGATGATATACATGATATGTTATGCTACGATAACATAGATGACCAGTAATGAAAGACCACAACCGTATTAGATGAATAACAGAGATATTTATTATGGCGTTAAAGATGTATGTCTATGTGTGAGTATGAAATGCGACATATAAGAACATTATCAAAGACAGGCAGTCGTACAAAGAAAAGTATGTATGTGTATGAGTGTTTACAGC
>NC_068981.1:81559809-81560939 GCF_001194135.2 Octopus bimaculoides | reverse complement strand
ACACACACACACACATATATATATATATACACAACAGGCTTCTTTCAGCTTCCGTCTACCAAAACCACTCACAAGGCTTTGGTCAGCCCGCGGCTATAGTAGAAGACACTTGCCCAAGGTGTCACGCAGTGGTACTGAACCTAGAACCATGTGGTTGGTAAGTAAGCTACTCACCACACAGCCACTCCTACGCCTATAATTATGATTAATATAATCTTTTCTTAAATATTTGTATTGTCTTTTGAAATGTGCATATGTATTAAATTCAATTTTGATTTTAACATATTTTCTCCATTTTTATACTTGTTTATGGTATCTTTATACCTATAACGAGTTTTTTCAATTGTTATTTCCATATTCTTAATACTTGCTCTGGCTGATTTTCATGAATATGATGAATTTTTTATTGGAAATTATTTTTTCTCTCTTTTTGGACCCTTCAAAAAGTTTAAATTGTTCTTTTTGAACTTATTCTTTCTCATATGTGTATGTGTGTGTGTGTGTGTGTGTGTGTATATTTAGATACAGATAGATATGGATAGCTATGGATAGGTAGGTAGGTAGGTAGATAGATAGAGAGATAGATATAGAAATATATATAGATAGATAGGTAGATAGAGATAGATATATAGTAAGTTAGATAGGATAGGCAAGATAGATAGGAAAGATGAGACGAAACAAAGTGAGGCGGGAGGGGTGAGGTGGGAGGGGTGAGGCAGGAGTTATGAGGTGGGAGGGGTGACGCAGGAAGGGTGACACGGGATAGGTGATGTGGGATGGATAAGACAAGATAGAAAAGATAGATACCACAGACAGATAGAAAGCACAGATGGTTAGATAGCATAGACGGTTAGATAGCACAGACGTTAGACGATTAGATAGCGTAGACGGAGAGATAGCGGGGACGGAGAGATAGCGTGTAACGGAGAGAGAGTGTGGACAGAGAGATAGAGTGGACGGAGAGATAGAGTGGACGGAGAGATAGCATGGACAGCGAGATAGCGTGGATGGAGAGATAGCGTGGACGGAGAGATAACGTGGACAGAGAGATAGCGTGGACAGATAAATAGCATAGACAGATAGATACGATAGTATAGACAGACAGATAGCATAGACAGATAAGATAGTAT
>NC_068981.1:81559005-81559799 GCF_001194135.2 Octopus bimaculoides | reverse complement strand
AGACAGATAGGATAGGATAAACCGATAGGATAGGATAGACAGATACATAGGATAGGACAGACAGATAGGATATGACAGATAGATACAGAATGTACTTTTATATTATTTTCTGACAATTGTATAAAACGTAATAAAAATAGGTTATTAACCTCACTAACTCTGAGAAAGGAGAAATCAGTGATGCACACTCATGCTTTTCCCAGTCTTATGAGTATTAAGATAACTCAAGTGAAACAGGTATACAACTAGGTCATAGAAACACACCAAGCCTCTCTCTCTTATATGACAGATTGTAAATAGTTTTTAGCAATCATTATAAGAAGAAACAATCCCACATAGTAAAGTGAGTGAAATAAGAGCTTTTATAAAAGTTTTACTTTGTTTATCTTACCAGAGTTATATAGACTAGCTGTTTCTATATGTTGTTGTAGTCTATGTTGTAGCACTGCCACAACAGGTTCAGTTGAACAAAGTGAACTCAGTACTTTATAATCCTGGTACTTATTCTGCCGATTGGTTTTTTGCCAAACTGCTAAGTTACAAGGGGATGTAAATAAACCAGCAGTGGTTGTTAAGTGGTCTTGGGGGACAAACACAAATACACACAAACACACACACACATATATATATATATATATATAGGAAGAAAAAATTATGTATATATATTTATTTTATAAATATTTGGCAGAAGTAACAGAGTGACTCAAGGCTAAGAGTTTCCTTTGTTAGCACTTGAGTCACTCTGTTACTTGTACCAAATATTAATAAAAAACAAATATATATACTCATGTTTT
>NC_068981.1:81555341-81558543 GCF_001194135.2 Octopus bimaculoides | reverse complement strand
ATATATATATATATATATATATATATAAAGGGTGTGTTTTAAGATAGATTTGGCTGCTATTTGTAGCAGCTCAAGTTACACATAGACACCTCTGTCTCCGTGTGTATGTGTGTTTTCTGGTGGTGAAAAAAGTACTAAACCAAAGACCACATGATTTGAAAGTAAGCCTCTCAACTACACAGCCACACCTGTACCTTTCTACTGATAAAAATAAAAACAAAAAAGACAGACATTTCTAATAAGTAAATATGACTTGGTGGAATGTACATTGCTTTCACTAACTGATTTAGGTGCTATGTTGTCATAAGCAGGCACAGACACCACTCCCTCCTTGATCTAGTCTAACAACGAAAATATGATAGTTGCAGGTACTGCACCAGCACCTGGCTGGTACTTATTTTCAGCCAAGTAGACTGAAACAATGTAAAATGATGTACCTTGCTCAAGGACCCATCACTTGCCCAATACCCAAACTACTAGGGCACAGCACTAAGTCACCACATGTACACACACCTACAACTGTGGCCAAAAGTTTGGAACACAGGTGTGAAAATTAGAATTTTTATATTAAATGCCCAAAATTATATTTGAATTGAACTGTACTTAAACACAACAATTTTAATTTTTTTTAAATGTTCCAAACTTTTGGCCATGACTAGATTTTTTGTTCCTGTTTAAGGATTCTCATCATCTCACTTGGTTCACCTATATACTCTTAAAAAATGGGGTAGTCAAATCTGGAATGCCTTTGATCAAAAGTCTATTCAACTAGGGTTGACCTGGAGCTAAACAACAACAGACTTAAAGTAATGAAGGCCTTTGCAACATGGCCAGTTGAAGGTAGCAGCTACCAGGACTTCACATGCTTTAGGCTCCACATCAGTATTTTAGCATCCACTTTCCCATGCTTACGGAAGATTTTCTATGGCTGGGTACCCGATTATTAGCAACCCTTACTTGTTTCCAAGCAAGATTATTATTTCCCCATAGTTAGTCATGTTTCACAGAATACTGAAAATGAATGTTACTGCATGGGAATGATAATCATTTACAATTATCATACAATATCAAGACAAAGAAACACACACATACATACATATAACCTTCACCCTATCCCACATTATATGTAAATATATCATCATCATCCTTTAACGCCCATTTTCCACACTGGCATGGGTTGGACGGTTTTACTAGAGCTGGCAAGTTGGAGAGCTGCATCAAGTCTGGTTTGATTTCTACAACTGGATGCCCTTCCCAACGCCAACCACTTTACAGTGAAAGTGCGTGGCTCAGTGGTTAGAGCGTCGGGCTTACAATCACGAGGTAGAGAGTTTTATTTCCCAACAGGGCTGTGTGTTGTATTCTTCAGCAAGACACTTTATTTCACGTTGCACCAGCTCACTCAGCTGTAGAAATGAGTTGTGACGTCACTGGTCCCAAGCTGTATAGGCCCTTTGCCTTTTTCCCTTGGATAAGATCAGTGGCATGGAGAGGGGAGGCAGGTATTTATAGGTGACTGCTGATCCTCTATAAATAATAACCTTGCCTGAATTTGTGCCTCGGCGGGTAACTTTCTGGGTGCAATCCCATGGCCATTCATGACCGAAGCGGGTCTTTGCCGTTTACGTATGCCAAACAGGGGCTGATTGAGGTTACACAACACCAAGGATAGTTGAATGCAATCTGGCGTACGAAAAAGGAAACAGCACAAAAAAAAGTAGTTAAACAATTAATATACTATTATATATCAATATGTAGCGTAATTTGTTGCCATGGAGTTATAGATCTGTAGTAATATAAAATATGTAAATATATTTGAGTAGCTAGAATATTTCCGTCGACTCCAGTTTAGAAAGGCTAGATAACTTAGAGTTGAAATTGCGGGAAATAAATAAACCTCGAAACCAGAACTTCATTTAAACTTAGTCAGTAAAGAAATAATGAAAGGGAAATAAGTTAAAAAAGTGTTATGTCTATATTCAAGTTAACTTTCAAACTTATACCTTACTAAATACTAAACAAAACTTCCCCAAAATAAAATAAGATATTCGAAAGTAGTAAATATTTACATAAAAGAAAAGTCCATAAATCGATTACCTGAAACTTTCTTTCAGTAACTTCGACTGGAGTTCGCAACTTTTTGCAGTCAACCATTGTCATGTACATTCCGTTTAAAAAGTTTATTGAACGGAACTCCATAAAGGCGGGCTTAATAAAATTAAGCACATGGGAACGCATGCTTATTCACAGTTAATTAGCATATGAATTTATTACACTTATCTGGCGATTGTTACCACAAATTTTGTTTCATGTACTTTATAACAATGTTCATAGTAATTACTTTAAACAATAATTTATTTATAATTACATATATATATATAATATTTCGTTCAAAATTTCAAATTATTTATAATTTTTGGCGCTAGCGCCAAATTTTAACATATGTTGTAGTCAGTTTATGATATGCCTTTCCTTGACTAAATGACGAAATGGGAGGGAATACCTATATCTATTAGAATATCCCTATTTCAGTCAATGACGTCTTTTCATGTAATGATTATTAAATTAATTAAATATTAATCATATTGTCGATTGGAACACCTTGAAATACGTAATAATTTAGAGTTATTTCCCTTAATGCTTTCTCCTCAAATGTAAACAAAGTTTGTGATAAAAATTCTTTTTACTTCGTCTGCATTAAACTTTAACTACTAAGTTTGTCATTATTATCAGTGTTTCATTAACCTAGTAACAAGAGTAGCATAACTTTTTTGTTTTCTTCACCTTTTACTTGTTTCAGAAAGATCCCGAAAAGGGGGTTTATGTCGAAAAAACTTTTTTTTTCGAGATGGGGTGACGGGCGGAAGTCTTGCCAAGCTCGGACTCCACATGCTAGAAATAACAGCCAAATCTCCTGAAAAAATTTTATAAACCCACGGTTATATTTTGGTAAATTTTCATATTAACACCAGCACGATTTTCACTAAGAAAAAAAATTACAGAAAACTACCAAGAGTCACGTGGAGCAGAAATTTGTAGTTATGCCCCCGAGTTTTGGTATTACATATTACTGGAAGGCTACAGAGGGGTCCGGGGCGAAATAGGTTGGGAAACACTGGATTAAATGGTGTACTTCGAGCAAGTACTTTATCCCAGTCTTGGGACTCTTGGTAGTCTTCCCTTTTTTTTTTTTTTTTTTTTT
>NC_068981.1:81554075-81554447 GCF_001194135.2 Octopus bimaculoides | reverse complement strand
CAGCAGGGTTCGCCACCATCCCTTGCTGGAACCTCGTGACGCTTTAGGTGTTTTCGCTCAATAAACACTCACAACGCCCGGTCTGGGAATCGAAACGCGAGTTCGCTGCCCTAAACACTGGGCCATTGCGCCTCCACCTTTTAACCATACACACACTATAAAATTAATGTAGGCAGCTGCGCGCAATATAAACCGTATAGGTAAAATTTACTCGTCACTAATTGTGACTGTATCTGCTAGAAACACACATATTGCTAGAAATAGGTGTTAAACTACTTATAGCTGCGTAATACCACATTTATACACACTGACTGGGTAGATAGCGAAGCAAAGCTAGAACACTGGACTGCACAGCTTCAACCTAATGTGTGT
>NC_068981.1:81537238-81552983 GCF_001194135.2 Octopus bimaculoides | reverse complement strand
ATATATATATATATATATATATATATATATATATATATACACATACATACATACACGACGGGCTTCTCTCAGTTTCCGTCTACCAAATCCACTCATACGGCTTTTGTCGATTCGAAGCTATAGTAGAAGACACTTGCACAAGGTATCAGGCAGTGGGTCTGAACTCCGAATCATGTCTAAGTTTTAAAAATATTGACGTCCAATCAAGATTTTTATATGATTTAACCAAATGAAATATGACAAGACCTTTGTTACGTTTAAGTATTTGTTTTGCAAGATACTTGATGTGAGAACGTGTGTTGAAATAGATATTGATATATCTTGAGACGGTCATTTTTTGCCAATTAAACACACTTACTATTTATTTGGTCTTTCACACTTTCTGTGACCTCTTCAGCGATTCTCTGTCCCATGCGTCTCCTCTTGTCCTGCCTATTTCATTTTGTCCTTCTGTGGTATGTATCTCTATTTGCGTATGCATTCACGTCTGTATCTGAGTGTATGTGTGTCTATGTATCCATGTGTTTAGTATGAGTGTCCCGTGTGCGTGTATATGGCTTTGTATATTACACTGTTTGTACCCACATCTTTTTTTTATTTTTTTTATCATTCTGTCATTAGGGTGTATATGCGTGTCTTGTGTAAGGACCTGTTAGTAACTGTGTCTTTACTTTTCCTCGGTCTGTCTTAGTCGTCAGGTTGCGTAGTGTATGTGCGAAAGTGAAACGTTTTTGTCAATCTGTCCTTATATTGAGCATATCTACATATGTTCGCTTCCCACCTTAAAACAGCGTTAAATCACGTTTGCAGACTTCACTTCTATGATATAATTTCATGATAAGAATTCAAAACTATAAGCAACAGTAATATCAGTTTAGTGATGTATCTACTTATATTTAGTGCCAGATGGACGGACGGACTAAACAATTACGTAAAGAAAAACTTCAAAATGATCCTATGAAATGTTTGGTACTTTTTTTACGTTCAAGAGCCGCAACATATTTTTTAATATACCCTTACGTAATTTTACTCACTAAAGTAGATTGATTCATTTCTGCGTGTTGAAGGTTTTTACTAGGTCATCATTATAATTGTTTATGCTTTAAAACCTGTCTGGTAGATTGTTACAGCTATTTTAGTAAAACTAGAATTTGAGACGAGTCACATACAGCTCGCGAGTGGCAGTTTAGTAACCGTTGGTTTAACTTTCAACATCCTACTGTATAATTGTAATATATAACCAGTAAATCCTGTTTATATATTACAATCAAAGAAACTAATTTCTAGTTATAGTCCTAAATAGAAAGGTGTCTTATAGTCTTGACTTAACGTACGTTATTCCAAATAGCTGTTCTCTCTCTTCCTTCCCTGTCAAATGCGCATACTCTTTGTATCAAGGGAAGTCACTCGAATCCTAGCACAATTTGCATAACAGATACAAATCGCTATTACAAATTGAACAACGTATAATTAGCATAACATTCAATCCCTCCTAGAAAAAAAAAAGAAAGAAAAAATATCATAGATCAAGCCTTTCCGGAGCTTTCCGAATCCTTTGAGATCGACGCAGCTGAGAGGATTCTTCTTTTTGTTCTTGACGGTTATCTCTAGGAGGCGAAGAAATTTCAGTTGGCACTCTGTCTGGCTCTTAAGGGACAAATGTTTGGGTTAGGTTATCAGTTGGGTTAATCTTCCCTGGTGATGTCAATTGTTTTGTGGATATTTTAGTTTCGCGACTGTCTGGGTAACGGACGTGAGCGTATTGGGAGTTGGCTTCGATTAAATCAACTTGGTCCATGATAGGGTCATACTTGTTAGTACGATTGTTCCTTTGAACAAGCACAGGTCCTGGGTTAAGAAGCCATGTTGGCATAGATGTTGCTGATGCTGAACGTCTTTGATAGTTAAAAAGACGTTCATGAGGAGTGGCATTAGTGGACGTACAAAGTAGAGATCTGATTGAATGCAACGCGTGTGGAAGAACTGTTCCCCATAAAGATACTGGAAGGGCACGGGTTTTCAAAGAGAGTAGTACTGACTTCCAAATAATACCATTATATCTTTCTACTTGACTGTTCCCAGTGGGATTGTATGGCATCGTCCTACTCGTTGCAATGCCCTTACTGAGGTGCCATTCTCTCAATCTTGTAGACATAAAGGCAGTTCCACGATCGGAATGTACATAACTGAGCATACCAAAAACTGAGAACAAGTCTGTAAGACACTTTATTACAGTCTGAGCTGATGTGTCAGATACTGGATAACCAAACGGAAACCGAGAGTATTCGTCAATGATTGTTAGGAGATAAGGATGCATCGTGGAAGGAATCGGACCTTTGAAATCGATGGAAATTCGCTCAAAGGGCTGTATGACTTTAATTAAGTTAATTGAGTTTGGTTTATGATATTGTGGTTTCATTTCTTAACATATAGAGCAATTCCTACATATTTGGTTCACGTTCTCTAACGAATATAGAAGATTTCTACTGCGGACGAAATGATGAAGACGTACTACACCAGGATGGCACAGTGCTGCATGTAACTCATAAAGTTAATGTGAACAGCGTACCTTTGTGAATGCATCCGAAGCAATGTTGCTGAATCCTGGGCGATAGTGAATATCATATGAGCATGGAGATAACGCAATGCACCATCTCATAATTTTATCATTTTTATTTTGCTCGTCTCTTTATAATTATGCATGAATGCAACAGAACGTTGATCAGTAATTAATGTGAACTGTCTACCTAGAAGACAGTGTCTCCAATGATGAATTGATTCGATAATTTCTTCGGCTTCCTTTTCAACTGAGGAGTGGTACTGTTCACTGCCTTGGAGCGTGCGAGAATGGAAAGCGACTGGTCTTGCATTTTGATTTAGTGTCGCAGATATAGCAAAATCCGAAGCATCCGTCTCAACAGTAAATGGAATGTTCTCATCTATTACTTGAATGGCAGCATTGGCTAGTTCTACCTTTAATGACTCATATACTTTTACTTGGCTGTTTAGAGGAAATTTTAGTACGTTATTGAGAGGATATATTCCGCCAAAAAATTTGGAGATCCACTTAGCATAATAAGAAAACATACCGACTATTCGTTTTAATGGTTTCTGATCAGTTGGTATAGGAAGATTGAAGACTGGAGCAAACCTTTCTGGGTCAGAGCTGAGGGTATTGTGTGAGATACCGTATCCAAGAAAGTTAAGAGTTGTTGTTGAGTAAACGCATTAGTCTTCATTCATGGTGAGCCCCTCATTTTTTACTGCAATTTCAAATTTTTCTAAATTTTCATCGTGGTCGTTTTGATCTTTCCCACATATGGTTAAATTGTCTATGAATGGGAACGTATCTCACGAAATCGTCCATTATACGTTGGAAACATGCACTGCCGTTAGTTACTCCGAATGGCATCCTAGTATAATGCCATAACTTACCATCAGCTTCAAAGGCAGTGAGTTGATGGTCTTTCTCTGATAGAGGAATTTGATGGTATGCTGAACGTAAGTCTATAGTACTGTAGACTTTATACTTGGCAATAGTGTTAACTAACTCATCAATTTTAGGAAGAGGGTAGGTATCAAGCTGTGTGTATATGTTAATCGTCTCTGAGTAGTCAATCACCATTCTTCGCTTTTTTTTTTTTTTTTTTTTTTTTTTTTCTTGAACAACTAGCACTTGCGATCTCCAAGGGGAGTTACTAGGTTCAATAATGTCCTCATCTACTAAACGGCGTACTTCTGTCCTGATGAATTTTCGATCACGTTCCGAGTATTTTCGCGATTTGGCTGCAATAGGTTTACAGTCAGTCCTTTCACAAATTTCCTTCTCTATAGAAGGCTCAGCAACTTTTTCCAATTGTGTATTTTCAGAAATTAGTTTCTTTGATTGTACACGTCCTGCTCAGCACTTACTGCAACAAAGTCACAGTCTTTCGCTAATATTTTGAGTTAGTTTAAGAACTAGTCTAGAGATTCCCCTGGTTTCTGTTTTCTTATGGCTAAAAGATGGCGTGCCATTACGATGTTCTTTGGTTTAATGTACACACTCTTTAGTGTATTCACAGCTTGTTCGTAGTTCTTAGCTTCACTGATGAATTCGTATACGTTCGGTTCCACATAATCAAAAGATTGAGTTTATCGATAATCCTACCTTCCTGCCCTGGTAGTGAGTCTATAAAGTTGGTGAATGTTCTAAACCAGTGATTAAAAGTTTTATCAGCATTCGTGGAATTTGGGTCTACATTCAGTTTGTCAGGTTTCAAGTATCTTTCCATATAAATTGAACAACGTATAATTTGCATAACGATAACGAAATATTCCAAGTGCAAAATTTCAATTATAGGATATTTTCTGTTTGGCTGCCAAGGTCAATTTCTGTTCGAATTGATTTCATAGTCAGTGTAATGATACACTTTTACATGCTAATTAATGCCATGAAAATCATTTTCGCCATAAATCAATAAATAAAGAGTTATTAGCTATTAAAGTTTGAACATTTTGGGTAATTTTAGCCAATCGTAAGCCATAGACACATTCGTGCCTGTTTCCATAGTAACAAGCCAAACATGAGAACTCTTGTCTGCAAGAAATGAAGTGTTGACTAATATGTTCCAGTTGTCATATGTGCTAAAAATAGCAGCCAAACAGGCCTTAAGTCATGCACCAGAGGAGGATGCGGTTTCGTACTTGGAAGAAAAAGGTGTTATATCCAAAAGAAAATTATGCAAAACAAAGAAACATTTTTATGAGTACAAGAAAAGTGGTGGGAATATGTATTGACGATGCACGCACCAAGGATGCATGGAGTCTGTGTCAGTGAGGAAAGACACATGGTTTGAAGATGGCACCCTTCCTCTTAGGACTGTAGTGTTTTTCCTTTGCTCATGAGTTATGGAATTGACTTCAGTCCAGTTTTGTGTTGAAAAACTGGAGATGAGCCATTGCACAGCAGTTGTTTATAACAGCTATGCTAGGTAAGTATGTGCGGAGGACCTGATCTGCCATCCAGTTAAGGTTGTTGGTCCTGGGAAGATTTTTGAGTTGTTTGTTTTTTTTTAAATATTTAATTTGTAATGTGCTATTTTGTTTTTGGATAAATCTTTTAAGTTTGTGCTATAAGTTTCTTATTTTGAGAAATATTTCATTTGTAATGTGTTGTTTATCGCGTTAAATACATATTGAATGCTTAAAACTATAAAATACGTGTTGCCTACTGTTTTTTTTTTGTTTTTATTTTGTCATTGAGCTTGTTGAAAGATGTGCTAAAAATAACAGCTAAATAGGCCTTAAATCATGCACCCTCACAATTTATTTTTGCATAATCGTATGAAGTCTCACATGTAGAATACAAATTCGCAAAAATTTTCTGAAAATTCCAAAAAATGAAAAGGTTATGAAGGGTTATATGTCGTGCGTAATTCATTTGTTTACGGTTTCATATAAAAACACAAATGCTGTTTTCAGGATATTGACAAAATGTGCAGTCACGTACATAATGACAGCTTCCAAATCCTGTTTCCAGACTGAGTGAAAATAATCAAACTTTAAACCTCTACAACTTTTTTTTATTAATTTCTGGAATAAATGAAATAACTCCAGCAATTCAGCTTGGAAAACTACGTAATTGTATCAAATTTTAAAATTTTCAATAAAATTTGGATTTTTGAAATCTTGGCAGCCAAACAGAAAAGTTCCCAATTATATAGCATATCAGTGAAATATATGATAAGATAGAAGGTAATAAACGTAGGATGAGTCTTGCTGAATTATAGAATAAGTTATAGACTATACATCATAGCAGGAACTACTGAAGTGGAAGTAGGTTGTCTTGCCAGAACATAAAATCTAGGCAAAATGATTCAAAAGATCAACGGATTCACGTATGCTAAAAGTAGCCTGTTGCCAGAAGCGATGTGATCTCTCTAGACACAAGAAAAGGCAATTGAACATGTGATATGTCCAGAGGACGAGGAAATATACCCCTGGTTGAGGAAATGGCGTTGTAAGCAACTTCTAAGTTTCTGAAAGTCTTCCTATCGAGGAGCTTGTAAATGATAAAAAAAAAAAAAAAAGAAAAGAAAATTGTTTTCAATAATGATAAATGAAAAACGGGATATAGATTAAATAGTTATACTTGTGACTAAAAAACAGGTTTGAAGATTTCTTTGGAGTCAACGATATTTCAGCACTGAAATGCTTTCAACTCATTTATCAGAGATTCCGGTAACTTTGTTGATTGTCAGACAATGTACTACACGTACGATTCTAGAGAAGACTACAGATCAGCATGAAAGTTTGAACCTAGCACTGCCATTTAATAAACTACTTGTCAATAATGTAGTGTCACCACCGCTCTCAGTAACGAGTTATTTCTTTCCGAAGTAATACTTCTGTGCAGTTAGATGGCTAGTCCATTTGAGAGTTTCAAGTGTCTTTTCCTGTGACACAACATTGCTGATAACATGACACGAACTGGCTGGCTGTTAGTATTCTACAATGTCTAAGGAGTGTATTCAGCAGGCTAAGCTGGAATACTTTAAGGCAACAGTCCCCAACCTTTTTGCACCGCAGACCAATTCCATGAGAGACAATATTTCCATGAACCGGGGTATCACTTGCATAACAAAATACAATAAAGTGCATAATATATAATTTAATTATTACATATATAAATCATTTTAGCACCATTTGAGCGTGATCGTTACCAACGTCGCCTTCCTGGCACTTGTGCCAATGGCACATGAAAAGACATTCGAGCGAGTTCGATGCCAGTACCACTGGACTGGCTTCTGCGCAGGTGGCACATAAAATACAACATTTCGAGCATGGCCGTTGCCAGTACCGCCTGACTGGCCTTCGTGCCGGTAGCACGTAAAAGCACCCACTACACTCTCGGAGTGGTTGGCGTTAGGAAGGGCATCCAGCTGTAGAAACTCAGCCAAATCAGATTGGAGCCTGGTGTAGCCATCTGGTTCACCAGTCCTCAGTCAAATCGTCCAACCCATGCTAGCATGGAAAGCGGATGTTAAACGATGATGATAATGCAAATGTAATTATTCCATTGACTTTTATGTACTTTGTATCCACTATTATTACATTGTAATACATATAATACAACATGGTGGTGAGCAAGCAAAATCATTGGCACACCGGGAGAAATGCTTTACGGCATTTCGTCCGTCTTTACGTTCTGAGTTCAAGTACTGCTGAGGTCTACTCTGCCTTTCATCCTTTTGGTGTCGATAAAATAAGTACCAGTTGAGTACTGGGGTCAATGTAATAGACTTATCCCCTCCTCCGACATTGTTGGTCTTGTGCCAGAATTTGAAATCACTACACATAATAGAACTTAAAAGCTTTAAAATTTATTCTTTCTGTACAGTCTAGTACCAAATGACCCACAACCCAGTACTGGTCCACGTCCTGGTGACCAAGAATCCCTGTCTTTGGATCTCGCATATTAAATACGGTAAGTTTTAAAGAAAACTTCAATGAAATGAGTTATCCATGAAAGTAGCAGACAAAGGCTAGAAGCAAGAAGAATAAAATCAACTAATTGAGGTTTTGGAAAGTAATTCATCAATTCAGCAAACGGATATAGATAACATGAGTACCCCAGAATTAAGAGCAACTAATCACTTGAAGATGGTACCCCAGGATAGTCACAGTCCAGTGACTGAAAGCATATGAACAAAGTGGTTGTGTGGTAAGAAGTTTGCGTGGCACCATGGGCAAGTGTCTTCTGCTATAGCCTCGGATTAACCAAAGCTTTGTGAATGGATTTGGTTGACAGAAACTGAAAGAAGCCCGTCGTATATATCTGTATATGTTTATATCTGTGTGTGTGTGTGTATCCCACCCCCATCAAAACTGGTGCTGGTGTGTTAACGTCTCCGTAATTTAGTGGTTTGGCAAAAGAGACCAATATAATAAGTGCTAGGCTTCAGAAATAATAGGGTTGATTTGTTCAACTAAAACCCTAGAAGGCTATGCTCCAGCATGACCGCAATCAAATGATTGAAACAAGTAAAAGAATAAACAAAGAAATGCTTATACAATAAATCATCCTGCTAGAAATACCAGCTAAATCTCCCTCAAATCCCATTTTACAATCTTTAAAGAAAGGGAGGTCATATTTAAATAATATAACCCTAGATACATTATGTCTAACAAAAAATAGATGGGCTTGTCATGGCTGGAACACTTAAGTTCAGTCTTAACAAGAGTATTAATACATTTGCCTCTTATTTATTATCTTTCTCTCTTGTTAAAATTTATTGCTTCACTTCTCAAATTTATTGTCTCTCTTCACAAATTTATTGTCTCTCCTCAAATTTATTGTCTCTTCTCAAATATACATGGCCTCTTTAACTCAACTACTTTATACCCAGTTACTATGGTTTATTTCTTGTCTTTACATTTTACACAATTATTTAAAGTGGTCGTTCGACTTGCTAGAAGCATCAGCCAAATCTTTAAATTGTACACACATACATACATATCCACATACTGTGGCCTGCAATAACTTTAATAAAATGCAACTTTAATTTCTTATGTGTATTTCGTGTGCAAGATTCTTGATGTGGATACGTGTGTTGAAAGAAATACAATTAAACCTTGGGAGAGGCATTATGCCGGTAATAAACACACGCACTGGTTCAGTCCTTTAATAATTTCCCTTGTAATTATTTCATGAAAAAATTATCAAAAAGGAAAGTGAATGAAAGTTTGATTCAGTATTTTGAAGGCCCTTCTTTAACTAAAATCCTGTCTTTCCCTTGATTAAACATGGCTTTGATAAAAATCCCCAATGACAAACCGGTCCATGATTTTCACTCTTCGGTCAATGTTTCTTTCAGGTCTGAAATCGATGTCATTTTCAATCTTACTCAAAACTTTCTATCAAGATATTTCCGCAAGTGTTGCTTTCGTGGATTTAAGCAACGCATGTTTGAGATTCTTGATTGTGAACCCATAGCAGATTTATTAATTGTTTTCTCCCCGAATACAAGCATAAAGTAGATATCTCATTGTTGAGTCAATGGAGGAAAAGAGCTGTAAGTGATAGAAACGGTGGATTGTTACATTGACCATACTCCTCTGGGTTATGTATAACTAGAATCCTCAAGTCCGCAGCTACAAATGCTAGGTCTCAGCATTACGGGGATCTCTCCTGGTGAACTTTCATCCGCAACACAACAAAGACAACATCACAAAACGGTTCTTCCTCTTCAGTGCCAGAAAATACTTCAGTACAACCCAGTGGGAATGTTACTCCTACATCTAGGCCACATCCCAACAAAAAGGCCATACGGTATGTCTAGCCCAAATGTGCACTGTATCATCTCTCTCTCACACATATACACTCACACTCTCTCACACACATACACACACTCACTCACTCCTGGCCCCCCTCTCTCTACCTGTTCTACATCTCCTACTGTGGCTCCTATTTCTCGAAGCTGGTTCAACTTCCACCCATACACTCCTAAATCTGTCATTTCTCCTCCTTTCGCCCCCATATTGTATCCTCCTCTCCCCAGACTCCACATTAACTCCTTTACCTGTTTGTTCCACCTTCACAAAACCTGAACCTCTGGGATTCCTTCTCTGTCCATGTTTTTCTTACACTCGTCAATTTGCAACCATTCAAAATGAACATTAACGGTGTAAGAGCACCTCAAAGGTTATGAGCATAGCTTCTTCTTCCAAAACAAGTAGACCTATAAAAAAGAAATATGAAATATTTTGAAGCATCTCTCATCTTCTGCGTTTAAGACTCACTAAGATCGACACAGCAGTTCATCAGATGAACGAGAGGTGTCGTTGACAATATATTTCCTGTTAGAAATTTGACTGCAACTGAGTACAAAATTTTTGCCTCATGTAATCAGTATAGGTCCTTTTTTTTTTTTATCAATATAAGCAACATAAGTATGATACACTTGCTTGGCACTCCATCGGTTATGACGACAGGGGTTCCAGTTAACCCGATCAATGGAACAGCCTTAACGTGCAAGTGACTGAGTACTCCACAAACACGTGTACCCTTAACGTAGTTCTCAAGGAGATTCAGCATGACACAGAATGTGACAAGACTGACCCTTTGAAATACAGGTATTACTCATTTTTGCCAGCTGAGTGTATTGGAGCAATGTGAAATAAATTGTCTTGTTCAGGGACACAATATGTTGCCGGGAATTGAACTCAGGACCTTACAATTGTGAACCGAATGCCCTAACCACTAAGCCATGTGCCTTCACAGTATGATGCAGCAGTAATAATATTTGACTCACTAGTTACTATGAACTCGTTTTCTTCATCGTAAGCCTTTCTCTCTTGATGCAGCAAAAGGCCATCGTTAACTTTTCTCCACTCTTCTCGACTCTGGGCTATCTTTTCTGCTTCTCCCAACCGAGGTCTCTTCTTTTTCGACCTTACATTTTCCTTTGGGACTTTGCTGGACCACATCATGTTTCCCTGAGAGAAGGCTTTCTTTTTCTTACTCTTATTGATTTTGATGCTTCTGTAACTTAACTCTTTTCTAGGTAGAGATGTTGGCCCTACGTAAACCCATTTTTACCTCTGGGAACTGGAAGTCAATATTAATCTTGCCTATGTCCTTTGACCTGTCAAGCATGGGACGTTCTACCTGAACCTAACACTCCTCTGGCATAGCTCTGAGTCATTGATGCATATAAGCCACCACACTACAACAAAGACTGAACCTTGTGGTGGCTACAAACACACAGTAACAATTAAGCGGTCGTTCACCCAAGAAATAGAATAATAATAAAGTGAGTGATATGTATGTTTACTCGACAAAGCTACCAGTTTCTATCATCAATATCTCGGTTATAAACACGTGTTAAATTTTGTAGAGCCGGGAGAAATAACACCTACGCTGATTATACAAAACTATCGAGAGAACCTCTGCACTGTCAATCGATTTGTTTTGTATGGTTTTAAATGGCAGTAAAATCTCAGTCAAATTATGCCCTATTGGCTTAGATAAAGAAACGATATGTTTTATCAGTGGGTTTTGAATGGTGCTTTGAAAGCCATAGCTAGGTGCACCCTGGTTTCAAAGAATATAAATTAAGACTATAGAAAATCTAAATTAACACTTGAGAGTCTTGAATAACCTGTTATTCATGATTTTTTTTCTACACAAATAGAATTAGTAAAAGAAAGTAAACAATAAATAGTATTTTCATTTTGTACTTGAGATACAACAAAATGTTTTTCAGTTTATCTCTTGTGCACCACGAAGACAAAAAATGGCCAAGAACTACTGCCTTAGCTAATGTAGTCATAAATATGTCTTAAAAGATGGAGTGGTCACAGGTGGAAATACCAGTCATTATAAGTTTACTCAACTGGGCCTGAGCAACAACAGGAATCCATGAGCTAGTGAAGCTACGAGCCAATGAATTCTCGAACTTCTATGATGATGAACAACCTGCTATAAAAACTAGACAAACTTCCCATAATTACAGGTCCAACAAAGTTAAATAAAGAAGAATACATTGGAAAATAAAGTCTCAGATATACATACACAAAGATGGGAAGCTCAAGGTTGGAACATCTTTGATCATAGATCTATTCAATGGAGGCTGACCTGACGTTAGACAACAACACTATGACACTATGAAAACAATTATCCTACACTAGTACCAATCATTTTTAATTTATATACTACTAGCTGGCCTTCTGCCCGGTCTGTATGGTGCTCAAATGTATTCATAAGGCACATATTGGTATGTATTGTAATGCCCATTTTCCTTACAATAGAAGTTGTTAAAAGATATTCAAGTATTGCATAACATAATTTTTAACATTTATTTACAGCATATCACCAAATTTCATTTCATTAATCGAAAATATGATTACTTGTAATCGTAATTCATGTAAGAGAAGGGTGTTCCAATAGTAGATCAATCTGAAGTGTTTTGCGGATAAGATGAATCTATAGTGACTGGAAAATGCATCTTGGCATAAACTGTGAATCGGCTATTTAATGTAGCATTAGACATTGTGGTTTGTGTTGTGGAAATCTTTTGACCTCATAGACATTTGGTTTCTGTTTTTGGGACTATTGTCGCCAGTTTATCTGAACGGATATTATTTTAGAGGCAATCAGCAGATAAGGCTATTGTCATAAAATACACTGCTATCAACTGTCCAATGAATTCGACGCATGGAAAGACCCGGATCTATAATAGAAGACACTATCTCTAGGTACTGCACAGTGGCACTCCAAACCACATGGTTTCAGAGCGAGCTCAGCATAGATAATCTCAATTAACTAAAGAATTTGTCTTTTTCTTTTTTCTTTCTTTTTATCTTGCACTATTTTAAGTATGAGATCAAACTGTAGTGTTCAAGAAGTTGGCTTCACAAACGTATGATTCCATTGTGTAACACCTGTCATAACCTTCGAGATGACCAGTATTTTATGTGTAAAATTTAGTGAGAGGAAACTGTGCATAAGCTGCACACACACACACACATGCACGCGCAGCAAGATGTTGCAGATGAATCAGTGTGTCGAACAATATTTTCTTTTGGCCTCTATTCTGATCCAGTTCCTCTAGGTGAACTTAGCCATTCGATAAATAAGGATTGATGAGATAATATGAGTAAAAATATGAAACCCAGTAAATAAGTCTGAGGAAGAGATAGATCACTATTGAATGGCCTTTCGGTTATAGATTTGCCTGATCAGGACTTATCCGGAGCTAAACAATAAACTCAA
Source organism: Octopus bimaculoides (assembly GCF_001194135.2). Classification (NCBI taxonomy): domain Eukaryota; kingdom Metazoa; phylum Mollusca; class Cephalopoda; order Octopoda; family Octopodidae; genus Octopus; species Octopus bimaculoides. The sequence continues at coordinate 81,540,226 of NC_068981.1, read as the reverse complement.
AACAAATCGTCTTAAATCTTTTCTACTCTAGGCACAAGGCCTGAAATTTTGGAGGAGTAGGTCAGTCGATTAAATTGACTCCAGTACGCAACTAGTACTTAATTTATCGACCCCCTAAAAGATGAAAGGCAAAGTCGACCTCGGCGGAATTTGAACTCAGAACGTAATGACAGACGAAATTCCACTAAGCATTTCGTCCGGCGTGCTAACGTGTTTTTTGCCACCTCACCGCCTTAAAGTGTCTTAAATCCACGAAGAATTTAATATTTTCCAAATAAAGAAGAGTTATCTACCTTGAATGAAAAGTTATCCGTGATTGTTTAATGAAAAACTTTACGAAGACTCTACATAGTCTCTCAACTTCCGAGAATTCAAATCATATCCAGCTGTCTTAAAAGAGAAAGATACTTTAGATAATGTACTCTTGTATGCGAAACTTTGGAAAAAGACGTTGTCACGATGTTGTCGGAGCCGAAATATCTTTGACTATAGATTCATCTGCTTTGTCAGGACTGATCTGTGCCTAAAGAATAATAACATTCTAGGATATATTCTTTAAAAAAAATTGCTACAAAAGTATTTTTAATCCGTGTTTTCTTTTCTTTCCTTGGAGGAAAGACACATCAGGTTTCATTTCCCTTGAAGTTAAACAAGCTAAAGTTATTTTATTTTATAAAACACGTTATTCAACATATTTACAAGACAATCGGTCGAGTTACTGTATCAAGGGAAATAACTCTATAAATGTTTTATTATTATCTGCCCTTCGTAAAATAGTTTTCATTAAATAAAGTTTGTGCTATCAATTGTTTTGCGAAGAAATTGTATATAAATTCATTTTTACACAATAATATTTGAAGTGCATAATCCATTAAATCTATCGCAATTTATTTTTATCACGTATCTATCATAAATTATAACAGCTTTCAAATGAAGTTTTTAACTGTCCAAAATGATATTTCCTCTACAAGTTTCAAATTGTTTGACGTCATCTCTTCAGCAAATCGCACATCGTTATGTTCTAGTGGGTTTATGCTATAGTTTCTATAGTGGCTAAAGCAATTTCATTTTTGTTAAATCGTGAATCCAACTGAGAAGAGTAAAAACTTCACAACTTCCCATTTCATGCAAAATAGAAATCCTTGAAAAGAAATTTCACATAATGGATTTATATGTTACGGCAAGGTTTTCAAGACCGCTGCGTCTCCATAAGGCCAGGAATACCTGTCAGTAAGACCCCCGCCTATATTAAAATCAAGTCTGCACCCGTAGAGTGAGACGTATTTCGAAAGGAAGGACTGAACATTGTTTAGTACAGGGTAAGGATGACAAGAGAAATACACATATCGAGTGAACCAGGACGGAGGGAAGAGTACAAAGCTTTCTAGTTCAGAGGACATAGAAGTCATTGTACTTGCATAGAAACTGGAACAAGAAAAGTCTGAAGGCGGGTTGTTCTAACGTATTGATGAGTGAACCTTTGTCATTCAGTCGAATAATCTTGGAAATACAGTAAAAAGGAGTGGTGATAATTGTTTCTAATAGGATGGAGGGAGAAAGTGCCTGAGGCCTCGATGCCCGAGCACAACACAGCGCCAGGAATAGCGAGCGGAAGCTGAACGGAGGGATGAAAACGTAGAAATAACAAAATACGCTAGAAATTAGAAATAAAAATGAAAAACTTGACTCGAGTAGATGACAGATTGTTAAATTAATTGATTCCAAGAACAGACCACACAGTTTCCTTCCCGCCAAATAAATGCACCACTAACAACAAGCAAACAAAACTGTTTCAACTTTATTTCAAATGTGATATATGTCGTTTCTCTATATCATAGCAAATTTCCACTTGAACATTTCGTAGCTGTACTTGCTGGCAAATGACTTTATTTGAGACTGTGTATTGAAACTGAAGCAGTTACTTTGGAGAAGAACTATTTTGGTCATTCAAAATTACAAAAAAAAAAAAAAGTTGTTAAGTTTTCGTCGCACTACTGCGACCTGTCGCTAACACAATTCCAGAACTTTATGAGTGATCATATGAAAGCCGTGCGACGAAAATTCTGACGCCTCAAGTAATTAATGAAAAATTAGTTTAATAATATTTTGTGTGTGTGTGTTCTTAGACGGCTATAATAACTCGTTCACGATTTAAATGCTGCTAAGTTATAGCTTCATGTAATTTAATAAATCCTGTGCCACCCATCGAGAAAAAATGTTATGCTTGATACAATATAATTGTGTGTGTGTGTGATACTAACTTGAAGAGATATTAAAATATTTGAAAAAATTTCTCAACTGACTCTTCACTACAACATCTATAGCATTGATCATCCACGGGCAAAATGTGGCCCGCCGGACTTTCTGAATGGTACACCTAACGAAAAATTACCATGAATTTCTTCAGTATGTGGCCCGTCTGATAATGATTCATGTCTCATGCAGCCTACTTCTCAAAAAAGGTTGTCCATACTTAACATAGATCATAATAAACCGCAAAATTAAAGTTTCCAGAACATTGATCTGTGAAAATCTGATTCATTTACGGACTAAATTGTTATATATTTTTAGACCATGTGGCGTAAAAGGACATCATATGAATTTTAGTATCTAAATTGTATAGCATTTTATGGGTAGATCGTATAAAATGTAAATCAGGCTGGCTATTGTTTCCTAACTTATTATTGGTTACATGGTATATGTTGAAAATGAAAGTGTTGTTCACGATGAGATAATCAATTTTTTAAAAATTTTAATTGTCTAATCTAATGAAATACAATTTGCTAAACTATGAATGAAATAAACCTAGTTAGATACGGGCATCCACATTTGTGTGTGATTCTTTGCAATTTATTTTAAAAATTTCTAAATGGAATTTAAGACGGTCATGTTTCTACTCACTGATGTACAAATTATTTCAACTCCAACAATGAATTTTTAAAATGCGTTTATCATATATAAATATATAGACAGACAGACACAGAGACA
>NC_068981.1:81532051-81536786 GCF_001194135.2 Octopus bimaculoides | reverse complement strand
TGGTTATACTCGAAATTGCTCCAATCTGGCCAGCCCCAAGGAAAAACTTAGCTAAGAGCATTAAATTCCTTGGAAGAAAGCAGCGAATGTATACAAAAACAAGGACGGAAACAAACGGAGAACGTTACACAAATACAAATAACAGGACATAACAACAGGTGTCTTTCGACTAAGGACGAATTAAATTAAGCTGGCGTGTGTGGAAGTAAAGCCTTACAGCAGGGATACAAGATTTCACAGGCACAGGGAGGAATATCGATGTTGCACGGACGGCGGCAAAAGAGAGATTCTGTCCGTTTGTTTGTCCAGCAAAATGAAACTAAATGGTTCAGGGGAAGCTATTATGCTATTGTCTAATTTATCTCAACAAAAAGTTATGCAACGGTACAACACTAATTGTGCACAAACCTATGTTGAACTGCATTAAGGCAAATATTCCCACTAGTTGTGGTAAAGGTGACACCATCTTCGTTCCTCGCATACCAGTTATACCATCTAATGTCCCATTCCAATTTAAGCCGTTACAATTTCCTATCCTATTTTCTTTTGCCATGAGCATTAATAAAACTCACAGCCAAACACAAAAAGTTGCTGGATTGCAACTTGAAGAACAAACAGAAGTTTGTGTATGAAATCCATCTTTTTTCTACTTCAATTGTTACACGTTTTTCTCATATAATACACACATACAGGAGGAGTAAATCTAAATCTGTAGTTGTAGTCTCACCCTGGTTCAAATTCGAAACTATCTTTCAATTTTCCTTGGGCATACGGCCTATTCAAATGTCAAAAGAAACTGTGACAAATGGGTCTTCTACTTGACCTGTGGCCTTCTCAATGTCTGCTGTACATAGCATTAATAATATGCTATTGAATAAACTTCCAAGAGAAGTATTCACTTATAACTCAATAGACAGGGTTGTTGATGATCAAGATCTTGTTAACTACTCCATCGAATTTTTGAACCCACTAGAACCACCAGGTACAGCTCCTCATTGTCTTCATCAGACAAAAAGGGTCTCCTATTATGCTATTGCCTAATTTGTCTCAACCAAAATTATGCAATGGTACAAGATTAATTGTGCACAAACTTATGACGAAGTACAGTAAGGCAAATATTCTCACTGGTCGTGGTAAAGGCGAGACCGTCTTCATACCATCTAATGTTCCATTCCAATTTAAGCGGTTACAGTTTCCTATCCTACTCACCCTGCTTTTCACATGATCAACTTTATTTGGGAGCAAAAGCAAATCTTTTTGCTTATGCACTCCGAAATAAAACAAAAGACATTGTTTATAAAGAAATATTCACTCTTAATGCAACATGAATACTTCAATAACTTAATTTGCCATTACCATCATTACATTCAAGAATGAGTAAATTATCTATTTAAATGAACTGTATTATATAACTGTCATTACTGTATTGATAAATAAAATAACACATACAACTCACTTATTATTATCATACAATAAACAAACAGAAAATCATGCATGAATCTGATCTTTTTTCTACTTCAGTTATGTTTTTCTCTTATAACAATATTATATAATTGCCATTACTGTATTGATAAATAAAATAACACATACAACTCACTTATTATTGTCATATGATAAACAAACACAGGTTCATGTATGAAATCGATCTTTTTTATTTTTATTTTTTTCTACTTCAATTATTACATATCTTTCTCTTACAAAAATACACGCATACAGGAGCAAATTATATATATAATAATACTTTGAATGCGGCTGCCGAAAAGCAGAGCCTATCTCGGCGGTATTTCAACTCAGAAAGTAAGGAGTCGGAAGAAATGTTGCTACACATTTTGTCCGATGTGCTAACGATTCTGGTAACTCGCCACCTTTTTTCTCAGAATGTTTAATATGATCCAAAAGGATATAATGAGGAAGAAACTGTTTGTGAGCAAAGTTCTTTCAAGAGGGCTTCTATCAAACAGGTTCTGCGATTCCAAACAATACAAATGCTATTATCATCGAATCTTCCATAAAGCAGCCACCATTTTTGAGATGCACGAAAAGAAATAAAACTCATTGGAGACATAAGAACAGAAGTTTAAGATTAACTCTCGATGTGGTTTCTTAAAATTGACAATGGAACCGTAGAAAAGGATACAATGATGGATGCAAGCAATATCTAAATTACTTATGATATTGTTGCGTAAGTAAATATGACGAGAGACGAATCTGTGAAGAGACAATTCGTAAATCTTCAGTAAAGACAATCACCACAACAAAATGGGCAATAATGCTCAATAAGAAATAATTGGACAATATTCGGTGATGTCGCAACATATAAAATTGATGATAAGGAGGAATCAGCAATAAATTTCTCTTTTGAGTTCTTGAAACAATAGACTTTATCGGAGATATCTTCTTTTTGAAACAAAAACTAAAGAAAGGGTCCGTAATAATGAATTTTTTTTTTTTGAGATTTGGACTAGGCTTTTAATGGCATCTGTCTGGTCGTTCTATCTCTTTATGGGCTTTATATTCATATACGTATTACTCACAGAAATAAGAGTAAAAAGAATACAGTGCACATGCCAAGAAATGATTTTACCCCCAACAACACAACTTTACAATTCTTGCTGCAAAGGAGACAATTTCCAAATTGTTCCTACATTTGCAGTGGCAATAATGAGATCACAAGGGTAAACTTTTAACAAAATCAGTTTGTTTCTGTTGCAACCAGTGTTCAGTCAAGGCCGGTTATATTTAAGTAGATGTCGAGTTAACTTGAAATTACAAATTGAAGATTAAGAATATCTGTGGAAACTCGAGGAATCAAATGTCTTCACAAAGACCGTAGTAATCAAAGAAATATTACATTAAACCCTGCTGTACTCTTCCACCACAACTTTCTCTCACTCTTACTTTTTGTTTCTGTTGTGCCTTTAATTCAAAGGGCCAGCCTTGTCACACTGTGTGTCACGCTGAATCTCCCCGAGAACTACGTTAAGTGTACATGTGTCTGTGGAGTGCTCAGCCACTTGCATGTTAATTTCACGAGCAGGCTGTTCCGTTGATCGGATCAACTGGAACCCTCGTCGTCGTAACCGACGGAGTGCCAGCCAAGTGTGTACTCATGTGTGTAGAAAAGAAAAGGAGGAAGAATGAGAAAGTGAGACTGAAATAAACGAATATGAACATTAAAATCCAGTGGTACTGCTTATAATGAAAGCTGTTGGCGTGTTGCATAGAAACCTTTTGTTAATCAGTAATAATGTGCAACATTGTTAATCGGTAATAATACGTATTACAGTAGCACGAGTAACTGCAACCAATATCATAGTCAGAGTCAGCTGTGTAACTATTGAATGTTAAACTTAGTCATGCAGACTTTAATAGAGCAGAAGGCCTACAAATAAACTCTAAATGCATTTTTACTGCAATCGGGTTTGTTCATTTGATAGTGATGAATGATCTTGGGAGTTGCATCCCAACTAATCAGTTTAGCTTTATTCAAGCATAAATAAGGTTAAAACTCAAATAAATAAGTACAAAAGTCGGTAGGTAACTCGTTCGTTAACAATCGAGAAAGGGGAGGATTTTTTCTGGGAAATATATCACTTCTAAGAGTGCTAGACGCCCAATGGTTTTCATACGTACATTTTATTGCATATGGGCATGCATAGATAGTCATTCATATCGGACATACTCTAATTTGGTAGTCATCGAACATTTAGACAGACCGCAAACATTCTTATTTCTTTATTGCCCACAAGGGGCTAAACATAGAGGTGACAAACAAAGACAGACAAAGGGACTAAGTCGATTACATCGACCCCAGTGCGTAACTATTACTTAATTTATCGACCCCGAAAGGATGAAAGGCAAAGTCGACCTCGGCGGAATTTGAACTCAGAACGTAACAACAGACGAAATACTGCTAAGCATTTCTCCCGGCGGGGTAACGTTTCTGCCAGCTCGCCGCAAACATTTTTGTCATAGCATACACCTCAAAACTCATGAGAAGAGGAAAGCAGGAATACATCGTATCCGGGAGTGGGAATTTTCTGAGATTTCTGAAAATGTTTCCTAAAAGTGAAAATAAGCATTTACATTTTGTAGGGAATTCCAAATGCAAATTTGAATTCCCTGATAAAATCCCTCTTGGACTCCCTGTCAAGCTTTAAATTTATAATTACAAAGAGTTTAATGTCAACATTGCAAATCAATGATGTGCTTGTTAATTAAACAGTGTTTCTAATCTTACTAGTGGTAAGCCCTGAAACTATATGAGATCCATTTGTAGCGAATTGAATGATAATAAAGCGTATTACAGTAGCAAGAGTAACTGCAACCAATATCATAGTCTATACTTTAATGATTTTCACAATGATGCTGTCAGTAACACCTGCAAATTTTCTTCATACATCATCAGCTTACAGCTATAGTGTAGTTTTTGTATTTCACTCGGACTATCGATACGCACAGTGTTAAGGCAACATATATTACTTTATGCGACAGTAAAAACGAGAAGGAAAAAAATTTTAGGAATATGTTTTTATTTTTCATTCCCTTTCGAAATTATCCTTAATTGTGGAATAGAGTTTTGACTGCTCTTTCTGGCGGGTTAGATGTCCTATTATAGGTATCTCTGTATTTTATATATATATATATATATATATATATATATATATTTATCATTATAAATATACAGGGATTAGCAATTGAGTTGCTTCTCCAACATACTGAAAATTTTCAGTAT
>NC_068981.1:81525202-81525943 GCF_001194135.2 Octopus bimaculoides | reverse complement strand
CTAAAAACAGAAACAATTCCTATCATAGTAGGTGCCTTAGGTATAATTAAAAAATACTCAGACAAATACATAACAAAAATACCAGGACTTACAAATATATGTAACATACAGAAAATTGCACTACTGGGTACTGCACACATTCTACGCAAAACACTTTCAATACAGTAAACATAAAAGCACCACAGCAAACCACAGCACATACCCAAGGCGCACAGAGCTGCGCTCGGTAGTGAAGTGAAAGCACGTTATAAAAATAAAACTACTGAACAATAATAATAATAATAATAATAAATGTCAAAACGAATTTCTGTGTCAGTGTCACATTTTGACCCCACCCTCTCTCACTATTCAATGACACTTCTACTCCTCTTGCTGAGGTGAGAGTTATAGTAGGCATAGAGACGGTGAGGGCGGTAGTAGATTGATAGTTGAGATTGTAATGGGGTGAGAGTAATAGTATTAGCTGTAGTTGTGATAGAGGCGGAGGCGACTGTGATGATGATGGTGGTGGTGGTGGTGGTAGCAGTAGCTGAGGCGGTCAAGCATGACGGTGATAGTAAATGATGTGAAAGATAGTGGTGATGGTGATGGTGATGGAGGGAAAAGCGGCGAAGTCAAAGGTGTTAATGGTGGTGGCGTCAAAAGTCTGAATGGTGTGTTTGTATGGTAGTTGTGGTGGTACTGGTGATGGCTGAAAACAATCAGCAGAAAGAGAGAGAGAGAGAGAGAGAGAGAGAGAGA
>NC_068981.1:81524790-81525109 GCF_001194135.2 Octopus bimaculoides | reverse complement strand
AGAGAGAGAGAGAGAGAGAGAGAGAGAGAGAGAGAGAGAAGGAAAGAGATTAGACAAAAGAAAAAATTGTACTGAACCCCAAATGAGAAGACAAAAAATGTTTATCGTGCAGCTTTGCAATAAGTTCCAAGTCGACAAATGATATCATTGTTTTGACGAAAATTGTTGATCGTTTGAAAAATATTGGTCAAGTTTAATAAAAATTTAATATGTACTCAATGCATGAAGTGTCATTATTAGGCTCAAAGCTCAATGAAGAGCCCTCCACAGGAGCTAGCTTAAAAGCCATCGGTTTATATATATATATATATATATATAT